>NC_073304.1:142753924-142826412 GCF_027595985.1 Sorex araneus | reverse complement strand
TAGTACCTACACTATTTGATCCTGGTTCAATCCTCAGAGGAGTCAATCATCAGACTCCCTCCATCCCTCCCAAAAAGAATGCAAGAAAAAAAACACAAGAAATAGTGACCAGACTGACCATCTTTTTTCCTTGAAAATGCACCTAGTGAGACTGAGCAATAGTACAGCAGGCAGAGCACTTGCATTGCATGCATTTGACCCAGGTTTAATCCCTGGCACCCCATATGGCCCCCCAAGCCCTCTAGGAGTGATAGCTGAGCACAAAGTTAAGAGAAGCTCTGAGTACTACTGAATGTGGTACCACCCTGCACCACCACCCCCACCTCACAAAAAAGAAAGAAAGAAAGAAAGAAAGAAAGAAAGAAAGAAAGAAAGAAAGGAAGAAAGAAGGAAAGAGAAAAAGAAAAAGAAAGTGTATCTAGTAAAGGACATTTATTTATTTATTTATTTATTTTAAAGAACTTTTAAAGGCACAGAACGCCTCAAGCCAACACAACTTGGAAACCTTTGCCCTCCCAATGAGAGTTGTGTACTTTCTCTGCTTTGCTTTATGGGACTCCTTTTTCTTCCACAATTCTTCAAAATATTTTAAGTTTTGGGAGGGGGTTGCCTACTTGGGGACTATGGAGTGCTGGGGATGTAACTAGGATCAGCTACAGGCAAGACAAGTGCCTTACTTCCTATTATCTCTCCAGCTCCCTTCCCATAATTCTTTAATGGAATTGTTTGTTCTTCTGTCTTTTTTGAAATTCATTTCTTCAAGAAAAAGAAAACATCTGGAAAAGAACCTGGGTGAAGGTTGAACTGACTTTTCTTGCAAACATACACTGAGAACCAAGGCTTCCCAAAAGCATGGGTGAGAGGGGCCAACTCCTATGTCATGCAGATCAAGTGCAATCTAATTTTTTTGGGGGAGGCTGACGGAGGCTCAGTGAGGCTGGTGGGATTTTAATGTCCATATTTGGGAAGAATTGGATCCTGATCGCCCAGGGCAACCAGCAAGTGCTTTCTCAATTGCATTTCCCTGCTCTCACTTCTGTGGCTCCCACCCGTAACATCACTTAATATCATAACGTCATATCTGGGTTCTTGGATATTAATTTTGCTTTTATTTTGCCGGGGATAAACCCAGCTGTGCAAGCTGTGTGCTCAGGATAACTCCTTGCAGGCTCCGGGGCTATATGAAGTGCTGGGGAATTGAGCAGGGTCAGCCATGTACAAGTCCAGTGTCTCACCCACTGTACTATCTTTCTGGAACCTAAATCAATTGCTTAGTGTGATAACTTTGGATTATTAAGACTACAAACGTTTATGTTTTAGAAACAATGTGAAATCTTCTCCTCTGCACTCCAGTAAAATTGTTTAGTTTCCATCCTTGGTACCTTAGTTTTGCAATTAGAGTTTTAGGCTTTGTATTTTATTGACTCTTGTCTATTTCCTTAACTTGTTTATTTACATACAGATAATGAGTAAGGTCATCAGATATTTGCCTTTCTCCTTCTGACCTATTTCACTTAGCATGTTGCTATTTCAGTTACATCCATATTGTATTAAAAGACAAGATTTCATTTTTTCTTATAGCTGAGTTATTTTCCATTGAGTATATATACCATATCTTCTTTGTGCACACATCTTGTCATTGGTCACTTAGGATCTTGGTTATTGTAAATAGTGCAGCAGTGAACATAGATGTGGATATATCTTTTGCAGCTAACATTTTGGCTTATTGTTCTTTATAAACATAAATAAGAGTGAAATTCCTAGATGATAGGATTTTTCTATTAAATTTTTTTTTCAAGAACTCTCCATACTAGTGGGGGAAGGCAATCTTCCCATACAGTTTTTTTTTGGGGGTCACACCCAGCGATGCTCAGGGGTTACTCCTGGCTTTGCACTCAGGAATTACTCCTGGCAGTGCTTGGGGGAACCATATGGGATGCCAGGGATCAAACCCGGGTCGGCCACGAGCAAGGCAAATGCCCTACCTGCTGTGCTATCGCTCTGGCACCCAGTCTTCCCATACAGTTGGGATGAGAACTCTGGGTCTTCTTGGAGTGGGAGCGGGCACCCTTGGTGGGCACCTTCCCCCGCCCTCCCCCTGCCAGTCCCCAGCACTGCTGCGTTCCATAGCCACTGCCATGCAAGCAATGGCTGAACTCCACAGCTTCCCCACTAATCTCTGTGAAGATGTGAGTCAAGCCAAGGCACTTAAACTCATAACCCAGTTCTTCTATTTTTGTCTTTGAGCTGTTTTTCTTTAAATTAAATCACACTGAAATACACAATTGCAAAGTTGTTCATGATTGGTTTTCAGTCATAGACTATTCCAAATATATTTCCTACCACCAAAGTCATCAGCTAAATTCTACAGATCCTGAAGTTCCTGGAGCATGCAGTAACATGGGGGGGGCACATGACACCTCCAAATTCCACAATATAACAGCCCAGTAGGAGCACACCAAATTAGATAAGAAAATAGCATAGAAGCCAAATAATCTCAATAAACAAAAACAACACATAAAGATCAACTTACAACAAACAGTCCTTAGACTGTTAAATGACCTCACTATGAGATATAACAATTTTCACAAACTTACTTTTTTTAAAGTCTCAGTCATATAATGATTAAACCCCCATCCCTTCACCAGTGCACATTTTCTACTACCAAGAACCCCAATATACCCCCCCGCCCCCCACCCCGCACCTAAGGAGCTAATGATCTTCACTTTATTCTCCCTATACTTTGAATACATTCAAAATTTCAATAGAGAACTCACTATTATTTTTTTGGAATTTTCCCCCAACAATCAGGCCTGCTGAAAGGCATAATTTAATAATTTCTTTTCATTGCTGAGAATGAAGACTATGAGGTTTTGGATTTCTGATATTTTAGCTCAGTTCACAGTCTAGATGCATTTCTGTAAGAAGCCACTTTGGGTTCCAAAATGGGTTAGAAGACCTCTCGGATCATAGTCTTTAGGAGCAGAGAGTCCATTTCGCATGCGGCAGCTCCAGATCTTATCTGGGCGGAGGGCATGCCAGTAACGCACCCCCCCCCCCCATGATCACCTATGAGCCACGTCACTGCGAATCATACCTCTGGGTTGGGAGTCTTAGAAAGTAGCTTTTGCCACGTGGATGTTGCTGCTGCCTCCATTTTCTGCACAGAAAAACAGGGTAGAGAGGGAAAATCCGTTCCTGGGCAGCACGGGGTTGTAGCACAGCTCACAATCTAGATGCATTTCTTTTCTTTTTTTTTTTTTTTGGCTTTTTGGGTCACACCTGGCGATGCACAGGGGTTACTCCTGGCTCTGCACTCAGGAATTAACTCCTGGCGGTGCTCAGGGAACCATATGGGATGCTGGGGATCGAACCCAGGTCGGCCAAATGCAAGGCAAATGCCCTACCCCCTGTGCTATCGCTCCAGCCCCTAGATGCATTTCTGTAAGAAGCTGCTCTGGGTGCCAAAATGGGTTAGAAGACCTCTCAGATCATTGTCTTTCACAAACTTACTTTTGTAAAAACTTGTTTTAATTTCATCATCATGAGATACACAGTTACAGAGCTGTTCATGAATTAGTTTCAGTCATAGAATGTTCCAAAATGAAACAATATAGAGACAGAATGATTGCATTCGTTTGTGGAATATAAAGTAACATAATGGGAGACTAACACCCAAGGTTAGAAGGGATAAGGACCAGAAGGATTCCTCCATGGCTTAGAAGCGGATTTCACATGCTGGGGGAAAAGGCAGCTGAATAGAGAAGGGACCACAAAGCAAAGATTGCTTGGAGGGCTCACTCAGAATGGGAGATGCGTGCTGAAAGTAGACTATAGGCAGGATATGATGGCCACTTACTACCTGTATTGCAAACCATAACACTCAAAAGGAGAGAGAGAGGAGTAAAAGGGAACGTGCCTGCCACAGAAACAGGGGGGCGGTGTTTTCATGGGGTGGGGGTTGTGGGAGGGATACTGGGAACATTGGTGGTGGAGAATGGGCGCTGGTGCAGGGATGGGTACTCAATCATTGTATGACTGAAATGTATTCACGAAAGTGTGTAAGTCTGTAACTGTATTTCACGGTGTTTCATTAAAAAATAAAAAAATAAAAATAAAAAAGTTTAGAGTACACTAACCTGAGAAAAGGGGGGAAGAATGTTTCAATACCTATCCCTTCAACAGTGTATATTGCCCACCACCAATGTCCCTAGTTTCCCTCCCACCATTACCCCAACCTGTCTCTATGACAGGCACTACTCCTCCTTCTCCTCCTCCTGCTCCTCTTCCTCCTTCTGCTCCTCGTCCTCCTCCTCATCATCATCCTCCTCCTGCTCCTCCTCCTCCTCCTCCTCCTCCTCCTTTTCTTCTTCTTCTTCTTCTTCTTCTTCTTCTTCTTCTTCTTCTTCTTCTTCTTCTTCTTCTTCTTCTTCTTCTTCTTCTTCTTCTTCTTCTTCTTCTTCTCCTTCTCCTCCTCCTTCTCCTCCTCCTTCTCCTCCTCCTCCTCCTCCTCCTCCTCCTCCTCCTCCTCCTCCTTCTCTCTGTCTTTCTCTCTTACCTTCTGGCCATTATGGTTTGCAATCATATATATCTGTTTCCCTACTTTCAGCATTCAGTTCTTGTTCAGAGTGATCTGATCAAGAATCATTTCCAACTATCATTGTCATAGTGGGCCCTTCACTATCTTAACTTCCCTCCCTGCACCCTTCCATTTGTGGCAAGCTTCCATCCAAGGACCATTTGTCTTGGCTATCATTTCTGTCTGTGGGTATTTGTCTCATATTACGGGTTTTGCTTTTTTTCTTTAATATCCCACAGGCAACTGCAATCTTTCTATGTCTCTCTCTTTGACTCATTTCACTCAGTGTGATACTCTCCATGTCCATTTATTTATAAGCCAATTTCATGACTTCATTTATCCTGGTGGCTGTGTAGTATTTAATTGTGTAGATGTACCACAGCTTTTTTATCCACTCATCTGTTCTCAGGTATTCAGGTTTTTTCCAGATTCTGGTTATTTTGAATAGTACTGCAATGAACATTGAAGTGCAGAGGGAATTTCTGCTGTGCTATTTTCAGCTCCAAGGGTTTATTCCCAAAAGTGGTAGGTTGTATCATATGGAAACTCAATTTCTAGTTTTATAAAGAAAGTCCATATTGTTTTCCAAAAGGGCTGGATCAGTCAGCATTCACACCAAAAATGAGAGTCTCTTTTTCCTTGCGTGTGCACCATCATTGATTATTCTTTTTGCTGTGTGTCAGTCTTTGTGGTGTGAGATGATATCTCATTGTTATTTTGAGTTCCATCTCCCTGATGAATAGTAATGTAGAGAATTTTTTTTCACGTGCTTTTTAAAAAAATTTATTCTTTTATTGAATCACCATTAGAGTCTCTTGCCTGCATGCCTGTCTGTCTTCCCCGGGCCCCTTGGAGGGGATGGGCTCCAGCTTCCCTCCCCACCCCGAGCAGAGCTTCCGGCAGCCGAAGACCACCAGAACCTAGCTACAGCCATTCTCGAGGCCCCTCTCCACACGTTCGGATGGGCCTCACGCATGAAGATACCATATGGGCAGAGGAACCCAGGTGTGTGTAATCCCATCAACGGCAAACATCCAGAGACTTAAAAGTGAGCTCCCAGAAGTGTGCAGCCGCTAGCCTACTTCTCCCTCTGGGAGAAACTGGCAAGCTTCTGAGTGTTTCCTGCCCACATGGGACAGCCTTGCAAGCTTTCCATGGTATATTCATATGCTAAATCCAGTAAGAAGCTGGATCCCATTCCCCTGACCCTGAAAGAACCTCCAGTGCAACATCACTGGGAGGGCCAAGTCGAGAGAGACTTCTGAGATCTCAGAGAAAGGACGAATGGAGAGGTTACTGAGCCCGCTCAAGAAATCAATGATTAACAGGATTTCGTGATCGTGACCGTGATTGAATCACCATGTGGAAAGTTACAAAGCTTTCAGGTTTAAGTCTCAGTTATCTAATGCTCAAACACTCATCCTTTCACCAGTGCACATATTCCACCACCAAGAATCACAGTATAACTCCACCCCACCCCCACCTCCCCAGCCCCCCACCCTGCCTGTGTAACTGATAAATTTCACTTTACTTTGATTACATTCAATATTTCAACAAAAAACTCACTATTATTGTTTAGAGTTTCTTCCCCCTAAAGTCAGACCTGCTGTAAAGGAAGCATTTGATAATTTGTTTTCCATTGCTGAGAATGGAGACATATGAGATTGAGTGGCCGCACTAGCAGCCGCATGGTTTTGGATTTCTGTATTTTAGTAACTAAGTCCAGAGAAATATCTGCCAGAAATTGCATCATTGCAAGCTTGTACCTCTCAGCTACTTTATATTCCACATATGAGTGCAATCTTTCTATGTCTGTCTCTTTCTTTCTTTCTGGCTCATTTCACTCAAAATGATACTTTCCATGTTGATCCACTTATATACAAATTTCATGACTTCATGTTTTCTGACAGCTACATAGTATTCCATTGTGTAGATGTACCAGGGTTTCTTTAACCAGTCATCTGTTTTTGGGCACTCTGTTTTTTTCCAGATTGTAGCTATTGTAAACAGTGCTGCAATGAACATAGAAATGCAGCTGTCATTTCTACTATACCTTTTTGCCTCTCCGGGATATATTCCCAGGAGTGATATTGCTGAGTCAAATGGAAATTGCATTTCTAAATTTTTGAGAATTGTCCATATTTTTTCCAAAAGGCTGAGCCAGTCAGCATTCCCACCAGCAGTGAAGGAAAGTCCCTTTCTCCCCACATCCATGCCAACACTGGTTGCTTTTGTTTTTTGGAGTGTGGGCCAGTCTCTGTGGTGTGAGATGATATCTCACTGTTGTTTTGATCTGAATCTCCCTGATGATTAGTGATGTTGAACATTTCTCATGTGCCTCTCAGCCATTCAGATTTCTTCTTTGGGAAACTTTCTGTTCATTTCATCACCCCATTTTTTTTATTGGGTCGGCAGTTTTCTTTTTGTGGAGTTCAACCAGTGCATTGTATATCCTTGATATCAACCCTTTATCGGATGGGTACTGCATAAATATCCTTTCCCATTCTGTAGATTGTCTTTGTATTTTGGTCACTGTTTCTTTTGAGGTACAGAAGCTTCTTTGAGATAGTCCCATTTATTTATCTCTGTTTTCAGTTTTCACCTGCTTGGCCAGTGGCATGTCAGCTTTGAAGATACTGTTGGCTTCAATGTCGTGGAGGGTTTTGCCGGCCTTGTCTTCAATGTACCTTAGGGATTCTGGTCTGATGTTGAGGTCTTTAATCCATTTTGATATGACGTTTGTACATGGTGATAGGTGGAGATCTAAGCCCATTTTTTTGCATATAGCTGTCCAGTTTTGCCAGCACAATTTGTTAAACATGCTTTCCTTGCTCCACTTCACATTTCTTGCTCCCTTATCAAAGATTAGATGATCATATATTTGGGGGTGTATGTCAGAGTATTCAACCCTATTCCATTGGTCTGCAGCTCTGCCTTTGTTCCAGCACCATGTTGTTTTAGTTACTATCACTTTGTAGTAGAGTTTGAAGTTGGGGAGGTTGATTCCTCTCATTTTCTTTTTCCCAAGGATTGCTTTAGCTATTCGTGGGGGCTTATTGTTGCATATGAATTTCAGGAGCGCTTGCTCCATTTCTTTGAAGAATATCAAAGGGTATCCCTATAGGGACGCATTGAATTTGTAATGCTTTGGGGAGTATTGCCATTTTGACTATATTAATTCTTCCAATCCATGAGCAGGGAATGTCTTTCCATTTCCTCCTGTCCTCTTTTATTTCCTGAAGTAGCGTTTTGTAGTTTTCATTATACAAGTCCTTTACCTCCTTAGTTAAGCTGATTTTGAGGTACTTGATTTTTTGAGGCACAATTGTGAATGGAATTGCTTTTATCATGTCGCTTTCTTCTCTCTCATTATTTGCATATAGGAAAGCCATGGACTTTTGGGTATTGATTTTATAGCCTGCAACTTTACTATACGAGTCTATTGTTTCAAGGAGTTTCTTGGTAGAGATTTTAGGGTTCTCTAAGTATAGTATCATATATGTGAATAGTGAGAGCTTGATTTCTTCCTTTCCTACCTGAATGCTCTTAATATCTTTTTCTTGCCTAATTGCTATTGCAAGTACTTCCAGTACTATATTGAACAGAAGTGGAGAGAGTGGGCATCCTTGTCTCGTCCCTGTTCTTAGAGGGAAGGCTCTTAGTTTTTCCCCATTGAGGATGATGATTGCCGTAGGCTTGTGATACACGGCTTTGACTATATTGAGGAGGGTCCCTTCAATACCAATTTTGGCGAGAGTTTTCATCATCAACGAGTGCTGGATCTTGTCAAATGCGTTCTCTGCATCTATTGATATGATTATATGATTTTTATCTTTTCTTTTGTTGATATGATGGATTATGTTGATTGATTTCCAGATGTTAAACCAACTTTGCATCCCTCAGGGAACTTAGATTCATTGGGTTACTCAGTCACAGTGATCCCATTCCTCTGTGTTTATTTGTAGCTTCATTCTTAGTTTTCTGTTGGCTGGTAAATATTGTTTTTCTCTTCTCCTTGAGTCCTTTGCATAGTTTATTCAGAGCCATGTCCTTTTTGTACAACACAGGAAGACTTAGCAAATGCTATGCTTTTGTAACCTGGGAGTCATTTGACTCTACATGATATTTTCCTCCTGGACATCTGTTCTCTTGACCTAAGCCTCAGCTGCCCTTACTTCCTAGCACCCCCAAAAGCAGGGTCCTGATGAAGGACGGGATGGACCCAGGGCAAGCGGTGATTTGTGTGCTACCTTGGCATCGAGATGAGCCTAGCCAAAGTGCCTAATGCTTAACTATAAGTTAAGAGCTTGGTCATGGACAAATGTTGTCATGATCCAAACAGTGATAACTAGATTTGGACCCTGCTAGGGTTAGGAATGATTAATCTGGCCTGAGTGCTGTAGTGTGAGTCTGTGGGAAGATGTTGCCAGGAGAGCTGCCTTGCAAGCCTCAATGTGTCTCTTGCTATGCCCATCCAAAAATAACTAGTATTAAGATGTTAATGAGTGTTTGGAATAAGAAAAGGAGAAAAAACCCTTAAGAGGTATTTTGCCTACTGGCAGTCAGGAAGGGCTTTGGAACACCCCTAGGTTGTGTTCCCTTTGAACCTGACAGCCCTCAGGAAGGGCTTTCTTATGTTGATTTTGCTACCTGGCTATGTGTAGCCTAGAGGGCAAGGAGGAGAGAGACAAGAGAATCCAGAGATGCTGTGGTAGAGCCAGAGAGAGGATGGAGCTGGGAGTGCGGGAGATGAGAAAGATGGAAGATTGAATAAACGGTAACTAATCAGCAACCAGCTTGGTCCTCGTTCTTCGTTCACCTGTCCTTGGCCAATGGCCGTCCCGATCCAGTCCATATACAGTGGTTCCAGAGCACCGAACGTGGGCGGTGAGACAGAGCCGCCAGGAGAGCCCGTGAGTGCACACGCCCATCGGCGAGCTTTAGTTTTTTACAGTTCCCGAGTTGTTGTTTTTCTGCAAAATAGTGTATCATTCCTTCGAGTTTGAATGAGAGTTTGGCCTGATAAAATATGGGGTGAAGCATTTATTTCATTGAGTTTTTTCACTATATCCCACCACTGCCTTCGGGCTTGGAGGGTTTCCCCCGATAGGTCTGCTGTGAATCTAAGGGGTCCTCCTTTGAATGTGATTTCCTTCTTCAACCTTGCTGCTTGCAGTATTGTGTCTCTATCCATTACTTCCATCATCCTAACTATGATATGTCTTGGAGTTTTTCTGTTAGGGTATCTTTTAGCTGGCACCCTTCTGGCTCCTTGAATCTGGATGTCTGCATTCTCCAGCTCTGGGAACTTTTCAGCAATGATTTTTTTTTTTTGTTTTGTTTTTTTTTCAATATGAATGGTTTCTTTTTTATTTATTTATTTTTATTTTTTTATTAGTGAGTCACAGTGAGGGTACAGTTACAGATTCACACATTTTCGTACTTGTTTTTCCCTCATGCAATGTTTGAGAGCCCATCTCTCCACCTGTGTCCATTCTCCACCACCAATGAACCAAGTATCCCTCCCACCCCCCCAGTCCCATCCCCCCCTCCCTACCCCGCTTCTGTGGCGGGGCATTCCAATTTGATATCTCTCTCTCCTTTTGGGTGTTGTGGTTTGCAATAGGGGAATTGAGTGGTCATCATGTTCAGTCTCTAGTCTACTTTCAGCACGCATCTCCCTTCCCACGCAGGATCTCCAGTCACATATTACTTGGTGTTCCCTTCTCTATCTGGGATGACTTTCCCCCAGCTTCACACACTTTCTTCTAAGGAAATTTTTTTAAAATTTTTTATTAGTGAATTACTGTGAGGGACAGTTACAGACTTACAAACTTTCGTGATTGTGTTTTAGTCATACAATGGTTGAGTGCCCATCCCTCCATCAGTGCCCATTTTCCACCACCAATGGTCCCAGCCACCCTCCCATCCTGTCCCTTCACCCCACCCTGCCTCTGTGGCAGGGCATTCCCTTTTTCAGCAATGATTTTTTTGACTGTGGCTTTTTCATTGAGGTTGGTTCCCTGTCCTTCTGGTACTCTGATGATTCTAATGTTGTTCCTCTTGAAATCATCCCCTAGGTCACGTGCTTTTCTTGCCATTTGTATTTCTTCTTTGAGGAAGTTTCTGTTCATTTCTTCTCCCCATTTTTTGATGGGATTAAATTTTTTTCTTTGTAAAGCACAAACTTTCTTTACTAAAGTATTTTTTAATAATTCCATTAGCTTTTTTTTATTGTAATGAGCAGTGTAAAGTAAAACATTTTGTGCCTGCTAAGGGAGCAGGTTGGGGAGGTGGTTTAAAAACAGTGGTGGAGGGAAGGTCACATTGGTTGTGGGATATGTGTTGGAACATTGAACGTCTTAAAATCTGTATTTTGAACAACTTGGAAACAGTGGTGGAGGGAAGGTCACATTGGTTGTTGGATATGTGTTGGAATGTTGAATGTCTAAAACAACTGTATTTTGGACAAGTTTGGAAACTACAATATAGAAAGAAAGAAAGAAAGAAAGAAAGAAAGAAAGAAAGAAAGAAAGAAAGAAAGAAAGAAAGAAAGGAAGGAAGGAAGGAAGGAAGGAAGGAAGGAAGGAAGAAAGAAAGAAAGAAAGAAAGAAAGAAAGAAAGAAAGAAAGAAAGAAAGAAAGAAAAGCTTCATATACTGTCTTCCATAGAGGCTGAATTCCAATTGCAATGATGTTACTTTTTCTCTAATTCTTTGCTAGCACTTGCAGTTTCTTAGAGGTACCTAAGTTACTTTCGATGAAGAAAACTATAGAAAGTCAGTAAGTGCCAAAAGAAAATTCCAGGAGGTGGCACATATCAATTTTCCACAGAGTCCTGCCTTATGAGATATTGAACGGATTCTGTGGGGTCTCTAGTCACACTTAATGGACTCAGTCATGACAAGTTCAAGCCCGCATGTCAATTTCTCCCATATTTATCTGAAAACTCTTTAGCACTTTTTTTTTAAGGACGTGAAGGGTACCACACCTAACTATGTGTAGGACTTACTTTTGGCTCTGTGCTCAGGGATCCTGACAGATTTTGTGGATCATATAGAGTGCTTGAGAATGTACCCAGGTTGGCTGCTTGCGAGGCAAACACCCTTCCTGCTGTACTATTGCTCCAGCCCCAAACTCTTTAGCATTCTTGCAGAATTTTTCTCCCACCCTTAGGGTATTCTTCTCCTAGGACAGCCCAAAGTGGATGCTCAATCCTCGGGGTTGTTCACTAGTGTAGTGAGGGCTGAATACTTCATTATTCTTAGGTGTTTGCTTCTAGTTTTCAGCACTAGTTACAGACACACATTCCTTCCTATTGCTCTTTGGGTGACGGATCTTTGTTTCAAATGTGATCTTTTGTAGTTTGAATGGATACTCCTCTGGAAAATTCATTTATACTCTGAAGGCCCATTCATTATATGAAAAATTGTTGGGAACAAAATTCCATTGCTAACTCAACAAATTTGCTTCATCAACTTGAATGTTACAGAAGGTGTTCATTCCACATTTGTGTATTTCTTCAGCTTTCTTCACTGGACTCCTGCCTGCCACCTTGAATCTGGTGCTGCTATTTTTCCCTACCTGTGGATTCTGACCTTTTGGATATAAGATCGTCTCACTAATATGAGGTGCTGTCACATTGATATTTCTCTGCTATTCAGTGATGACTGCACTTTTCCATGTGCCAATTGGCCATCTGTATGTCTTCTTTGGAGAAATGCATGCTCAGCTGTTCTCCCTATTTATTGATGGAGTTTCTTTTTGCTGTCATGGAGTTTGTGAATATGTTACATATTTTGAATATTAGCACTTAGTCAGAAATATTGTGTATGAATATTTTATCCCACTAAGAAGAATGTCCTTTTGTTTTATAGTTTCCGTCACCTTATTTTGGCTTTATTTTCCTTGCCAATGGAGTCAAATTACCAAAAATACCACTGAATGCAATACCCTGCTTCTGTTGTTTTCAATGAATTCCATAGATATGGGTCTAGATAAAAATTTTCAATCCATTTTGGGTTAACTTTTTGTTTTTGTTTTTGGGGCCAAACCCAACGATGGTCAGAACTCACTCGTGGCTCTGAGATCAGGGGGTCATTCTTGGTGGAGCTCAGGATACCATGTGTAATGCCAGGGATTGAATCTAGGGTGGCTGTGATGCCAGGGATTGAACCAGTAAGCAAATGCACCACCTGATCTACTATCTTTTTGGCCCTGAGTTAACTTTTGATGCACGATGTGAGATAGTAGTTCTGTTGAAGATAACTTTTTTTTTTTTTTGCTTTTTGGGTCACACCTGGCGATGCACAGGGGTTACTCCTGGCTCTGCACTCAGGAATCACTCCTGGCGGTGCTCAGGGGACCATATGGGATGCTGGGAATCAAACCCGGGTCGACCGCGTGCAAGGCAAATGCCCTACCCGCTGTGCTATTGCTCCAGCCCCCCATTGTATGAGTGAGATTTCCTTTAAATCCTCTCCACTCTTTTTTTTTTTCTGCTTTATTGGCTCACACCCGACGATGCACTTGGATTACTCCTGGCTTTGCACTCAGGAATTACTCCGGGCGGTGCTCGGGGGACCATATGGGATGCTGGGATTCAAACCCGGGTTGGCTGCGTGCAAGGCAAACACCCTACCCGCTATGCTATCATTCCAGCCCCGAAGATAACTTCTTTTCTCTATCTTATGTTCTGGGCTCAGTTACCATAAATTTACTGTTTTTATGTCTCAGGGCTTAGTTTTGGGCTTCCAATTCTAGTTCACTGATCTGAGTGTCTGTTTTTGGCTCATTACCCATGGTTTTAATAATTAAAGCTTTATAGCATACTTTAAAGTCAGGAACCATGATGCTTTCTACCATTTTTTTTCAGGATTGATTGCTTTGACTATACAAGGAGTTTTATTCCATATAAATTATAGTCATGTTTGTTCTGTATCTTCAAGGAATGCTGTGGGAGTATTGATAAGAATTGCATTGAATCTGTGTAATGATTTGAGTAGGACAGTCACTTTAACTATCTTAATTCTTCCAACCTATTATCATGAAGGGTTTTTTCTACTTCCTTATGTCTTCTATTTTTAATAGTGACATAGTTTTAAATATAAAACCTGTTATCTCTCTGTTAAATTGATTACTAGGTAATTGTAGATGGGATACCATTGTGGAATTGTTTATTTGACCCATTTCTCTTTTGTTTGCTGATTTTATATAGAAATCTAACAGATTATTTATTGTACACTATTCTTGCAGTCTTTGATTTTACTGCATTTGTTTATTGTTTGTAAAAGTTTTCTATTGGAGTCTTTAGAGTTTTTTTTATGTATATAGAAATTCTTAGATACATAGAAATACCTTTAAAGGCTAATAGTTCAACTTCTTAATTTCCAATTTGGATACCAAAATTCTTTGATATTTGATATTGTAAATTACTATAGATCTTATACTGGAGATATATGTCAAATGGTTGAGTGTCTGCTTTGTATGCAGGAGGTCAGGTTCAATCTCCATATTATAAAGTTTCCAGAGCACTGAGAGTGAGTCCCAAGCACAGAGCCAAGAATGGCGCTTGAGCATCACAGGGTGGCACGCGTGCACACACACACACACACACACACACACACACACACACACCAGAAAGAGCATTGGACATTTTTTGCATATGAAAAAATCCGGCGCTGGGGGCAGTTTCTGTGTGTGACCACCTAGCTACCGGCTGCGTGACATCTTATAGTCCAGTTTTCCCTCTCGGAGAAACTGGCAAGCTACCGAGAGTTAGCTTGGTAGAACTTGGCAAACTCCCGTGGCACATTCATATGCCAAAGCCAGTAACAATGATGGGTCTAATTCCCCTGACCCTGAAAGAGCCTCCAATGTGGCACTGGGAGAACCTGGCATGGGAGAACCTGGCAAACTCCCGTGGCACATTCATATGCCAAAGCCAGTAACAATGATGGGTCTAATTCCCCTGACCCTGAAAGAGCCTCCAATGTGGCACTGTTGGGAAGGATGAGTAAAGAGAGGCTTCTAAAATCTCAGGGTTAGGACAAAGGGAGACGTTACTGAGACCACTCGAGAAAATCGATGATCAACGGGATGATGATGATGATGATTAAGAAATCCAAGTGGTTTTTGATTGTGTGTTAAATAAAAATTAGAGAAACATAGCAGATTATTTACCAGCAAATGAAGGACAGGAAAGAAGGTGAGGACAGAAGATGAATAAAGCTAGGATGTTGTGGGGAAAAGCAATGGGCACCAGGATGACAGGATTCTTTAATAAGAATTTTTTTCAGGGGCTGGAGCCATAGCACAGTGGGTAGAGTGTTTGCCTTGCACACTGCAAACCCGGGTCCAATTCCCAGCATCCCATATGGTCCCCCAAACACTAACAGGAGTAATTTCTGAGTGCATGAGCTAGGAGTAACCCCTGTGCATCACTGGGTGTGACCTCCCCCCTCAAAAATAATTTTTTCATTATCAAGACAATTGTTTGGATTTCTAAATACAGATGTAAATTAACAAGATTTTAATGCTGAAATTATTAAGAAGTTACAACTATGGCAAGAAATGAAATATGTATTAATATATTAATATCCAAGAAGAAATGATTGGTATTAGTTACCTTAATTCTATCAAAGAGGCCATAGGAAGACCTGCATCTTCCATAATTTAGCAAAAGAAATTTATCTTTTAGCTTATTCACTTACTCAATTTGGTGAACAATGAGATATAGAGTCAAGTTCTAATTCAATGCTATTTCAAACAAACACAGATTAGACTAGTAATTATAACTTTTCTTCTAGTCTCATTATATAAAGTAAAAAGAAGCATTTAGAGTTAATTTCAATAACATATTTTATTTAATTTAACATTAAAATAATTTTACTTTTACACAGAATCAATATAAAATTACTGACATAGTTTAAATTTTTCAACTGAACTTTTTGAATTTCAGTACATATCATTATACTTATACCACATCTTTAGTCACAAAATGTTCAGTTGAATTACATTTTTTTTTTTTTTGCTTTTTGGGTCACACCCGGCGATGCACAGGGGTTACTCCTGGCTCTGCACTCAGGAATTACCCCTGGCGGTGCTCAGGAAACCATATGGGATGCTGGGAATTGAACCCGGGTCGGCAGCGTGCAAGGCAAACGCCTTACCTGCCTTGCTATTACTCCAGCCCTGAAGTAAAATATTTTAATATTTAATAAAATAAAATAACATTTAATAAAATAAAAATATTTAAATTTAATATTTTAATTTAAATATTTAATTTACTTCAATTACTTAAAATATTTCTCTGCTGAAACATAAAAGCTGTGTTTGATAGGAAATATTTATGTTTCTGGAATTAAAAAACTTAAGTTAATTAAATCTAAATAAAACTGAAATTTCAAATCTTCACTTGTACTTTACTTGCATATTTCAAGTTCTCAATAGTTGCACAGGGCTATGGGCTTCTATTTTTGAGAGTATTGTTCTTGGTAGAGTCCTTGAAGACTTTTGTGCATCTTAGACCTATTGCCACTCTTCTAGCAATAACTTTCTGGGTTAGAACAGTGATAGTTTGTGAATACAGTGACTGAGTTGTACATGTCCACAAATTAATTAAGGTCCTAAGTCTCCAGTACCTTAGGATATGCCTACATATGCTGATAAAAACTTGATAAAATGAGAGCACATTGGTGGCGTCCTCATCCCATATAACTTCTGAACTTAAAAGAGGGAATTTGGACATACAGAGACATGGGTATGAGCAGAGGGAAAAGCTTGTGAGGAAACCACAAGATGGCCATCTACAAACAAGGAAAGAGGCCTCAGAAGAAGCCAAACTTGCTGTCCCCTTAATCCTAGATTTCCAGGCTCTAGAAGTGTTGTTTAAGTCATGCTATCAGTGGTGCTTTGTTGTGTCAGTTGTGCAGATATGTTGGCCCAGAAAATAAAGGTTAAAAACACAAATATTTCTCCTATTTTGTCACCAGCTTTGGTTATGCAAAACCTGATTTAAGAAGGATAGACGTGCATAGAGAGTATTTTTTTTTCCTTTAAACTGGTCTGTGTACAAGTTCTCTGGCAACTCGTGAGCTAGAACGTGCTGTGTGCTTTCCTTGTGGAAGGTGGAGAGTATATGGACCTGATAACAAACCTCAAACACATGGCATTGCTGTTCAAAATGAAGTGTTTGTGACCATCAAGCTGAGCCTCTTGCCTTTGTCCATCACAGACACTGAGCCTCTTCATGATTGCCAAAGTTTATTAATAGTGTTTGTGTCTATGCTAATACAATCAGAAAATTATGCAGGCCATCTATTCCGTCCTAGGGGGAACAGGGTGATCAACCACTAGTGATTCACACTGATGAGCCTCCACTAATTGCGCAGAATGTAATTAGTGATTATATAATATCTGAGCTCTTCCAACTGTCATTAATGTCCAAGATTTACCAAAAATGGGTCCTACTAAATGGAGTATGATTGCTGCATGCTAAATCTAGTTAATCTGAGATATGTTCATCAGTACAGGGTGCACTTTAGGCAGTGGTTAAACTTATTAAAAAATCCTGGTTTCCACCGAAGTTGAATTGCTTACAAGAATCTCTTCCATATTAGGAATTTAATAATTGAGTGGCCTGAAAAACTACAGGGCAGTGTTATTGGATGGTTTAGATTGTTTGTAATGGATATGGCAAGCAAAATGCTATATTAGTGTTGACACTAATTTATGACACATTTGACTATCAGGTATCTATATTACAGTTACAATGACTTTGCCATATGACTAGGGAGAGCTGGATTAAGAAATAGTCCTTTTCTTAATCCAACTGATCCAAATGGATTAAGTCCTTTTCTTAATACAGATGGAAAGGCTCATTTTGGACAGAAACTGAGTGTTGAAAATAGGTAAAGGGATATACCTGATAATCTTTCAGTATCTGCATAAAAATCCAGAAGCCCAAAAGCAAGGAGAGAGAGGGAGAGAGAGAGACCGACAGAGACAGAGAGAGTAAGAGTAAAGGAGAGAGGATTGAGACAGACAGACAGAAACAAAGAGAAAGAGACAAAGTCCTTTTTTTTTTTTTAAGGTGGAAGGCTGGGGATTGAGCCTAGGGCCTCAAACATGGGAAGCACATACTGCCCATGAAGTACACAGGGAGATACTCAGCTATAATCCTCTGACCTAAGAATTAGTTTGTTATAGAAAAAAAAATTACTATTTCTTTCTTGTTTGGGGTTATACCCCACAGTGCCTAGGAATTACTATCTCCTCAGTGACCAGGGGTTGCTCTAGGAGGGGATTAGGGATCAAACCTGGGGTTCCTATATATGAAATATGCTCTAGGTGGTTGAGCAATCTCCTTGGCACCCAGATGGTGATTTACTATTACCCACTCCTCCTAGATGACAATTTGGGAAATATATTTATTGCATAGAACAGAGTTTTAGAAATAATAACATCACAGTGATGATTTGATGTCTTAATAAAGATAATTCGTACTTTAAAATGAATTCCCATTACATATATTCACTCTATCAAAATAGGATTTCTTTTACTTACTTCCAGTGCTGCTCAGGGGCAACACCTAGCTAAGTGCTTAGGGAACCATGTGGCCAAGGATTGAACCTTGACCCAGAACATGCACTCATTCTGTTGAGCTATTTCTCTGGCCCCATACAATGGATTAAAAAATGACTACTTCCTTATTTTTCTATCTCTGTATGTATGTATGTATTTACCATTCCCTTGTCCTTTTATTTGTTGTCATTATCATCTTTTCCGGAGACTCCATACTTGGTTGCAATATATAGAAGTTCATATCCTTCTGGTGGCACCATACATTTATGGCCTGAGAGTACATATGTTGGTATGGGGTGGTGCTGCTGATCGAACTCCTGACGTCCCCTATGCAAAAAAGTTATTCAGCCACTTCCACACTTTCCACTCCCACACTTTTTTTTGGGGGGGGGTTAACATCCAGTGGTGCTCAGGGCTGACACCTAGTTTGAGTTCAGGGATCACTTCAGCACTCAGAGGACGGTAAAGGGTGCTGGGAATCAAACCTTGGTCAGTTGCATGAACCCATTTTGCTATCTCTCCACCCTTCCCCAATAGATCTTTAAGAGATTTCTAACAGATGCTGTGGGTGCTCCACCCTCAGCGGACAGTACCTTTATACATTGCAATGCACCGTATACATGCCCCACTCCAAGCATCTGTGTCTCTTCTTTTCTTCCTGTAGATTTTCTTCAGCATCCTTGTAGGTGGTGCTTCATTAATCCACTTGTAGCGCAATCCTACAAACGTCAAGCATTCAACAACTCTTAGATAGGCCTTAACCAACATGGACAGGGAATTAGTGGATGAAATTTACAGACTCCACTCTTTTTTGTGGAACAGTTTTGATGGTATGGTCCATGTGGTTTCTCAGAGGGTTTCTAGGGACACTGAGCATTTTTACCCATGGTGGTAACCTGTGGATCTGTGTCTGTTGATTTTTATCCTTTCTTGATTCCCTTCACCAACTTAGCTTGTGTTTCTTGGGGTCACCTAGTAAGGCAGTTAACTTTATGTGTCATTTTGACTGGTCATGGGGCATGTAGATAAAACATTTTTTCAGGGTGTTTCCACATGAGATTAATGTAGTAGAATTATTGGCTTGGCAAAAGTAGATTGACCTCTCAGGTATAGGCGGCTATCATCCCATCTGTCCAGGTTCTGACTAGAACAAAAGGCAGAGGAAAAAGAAATTTGCTCCCTTTTATCCTGTCTCTTGAGTTGGGGTAATTCATCTTTTCCTGCTGTTTGATCACATGATTTATACCACGAGTCTTCCTGGCACTTCAGCTGGTGGGGAACACATATTCCCTGCTTCCCTTTCCTCTACTGAGTTGGGATGATTGGGGCTTATACACATGCTTGGCTGCAGTGCTCACTCACTTTGCTAGGTGCTTTTCAGGGGTTGCACTTCAGTGGGTTGTGGTGCTCAAGGACACTCTGGTTGCCAGGTTTCTCTGTGGTGCTCACTCTGGTGCTTCCTGTCACACCTGGTTTGTTGCAGCACTCACTGCGTTGGTCATAAACTTTCTGTTGCAGTGCCTGCACGTGAAAATTGTACTCTGGAGCTGTGCACTGGAGCTTGTACTCTGTTGTGGCACTAGAAGTTCCAGAGAACAGGGATCATTCTTTGTAAATGGGGGCAGCATTGGGGATTGAACTCATGTCCTCATGCGTGCAGGAAAAGAGGTTTATTTTGTTTCATTTTGTTTTGATTTTAAGCCACACCAGCAATGAGGGCTTACTCCTGGCTTTGCACTCAAGGACCACTTCTGGTGGGCCTCAGGAGACCATAGGTGGGGGATTGAACCCTGGTTCTATGCAAGGCAAACACCTTACCTACTATACTTTTTCTCTGCCCACCTCCAAGATAGGAGTTTTCGGCATTGAACTATCCTGACCTCCTGCAACCCTAACAGAGTCTGAGTTGGGATGATCAGGGCTTGTACACATGGTTGGCTGTAGTGCTCATCCACTTTGAGCATTATGTATAGTCTGTGATTAAACCATTATTTTTCCAAACTACCTACATTTTTTTTTCATTTCTGACTATCTTTGGCATGATACTCCTTGCTTTAAATCCCTTTGTTTTAAGGCTGATCATGGAAAAGATTAGAAAGCTTCCCTTGCAACTGCCTCTTGCTATGATTCCCTTTCATGGTTCTGCTGAGTCAAGTGTCAAGACACAGTAACAGACATCACTTCTGCCCAGGTCCTCTGTGAACAGGTCTCCCCAGATCCAGAGCCTCTGTATTTGATGTTCACTGGGGTACCATCCTTTGTATCCCTCCAGGGAGACCCACAGCAGTGCCAGAGAGGAGCAGCACTCTAAGCTGCACACTTGCCAGGAAGTGCTCAGGAGGGGCACCTAGCTCCAGTCCGCTAAACAAAAGTTACCTTCTCAGGCATATCTGACACCTGCTTTCCTTTCCTCCCTTTCCACTCTCCCACAAAATTTTCCTAAACTCAATTCTTAGTAAGATCATAGAAATGCTCATCTCAGGAGCTGTTTCTGAGAAACCCAGCCTAAGGTATAACCTCTGAAAGGACTTATTAATTCTTGGAACCAAAAGAATCCATAAAGATAAAACTGATACATTTTTGTTTCTAATGTGTCAGAAACCCAACCCAGAGCCTCACATGTACAAGGAAGATGCTCTGCTTCTCAGGGCAGTGCTGCTCATGACATGATCTAGAGTGTGGTTGGAATATTGTTAGAAACAAACTTGAATTGTTTGTCAATGTGAGTGAATTAAATGAATTACATCAGTGCCTGGGCAGAAAAGAAAATGTAGGAGGTTTGGAAAAGAGGAGGAAAAATAAAAAAGAGAAATTAATAAATTGATAATATATTTGGTAGGTAAGTGAGTTAAAACAATATATAGGTTGCAAATAATTAGATTAGTAAATGGACTTAAAACTGCTGAGTACAATGGAAAAATCACTTTATTATATGCTAGCAACAATTAGAGTTTGAAAATTTAAAAACAATGCCATTTTTCATTATATTAAAATGTTTAGGGATAAATATCTATAAGAGATCTATACAGAGAACTAGAAACATTACTGAGAGATAATAATGGGCTAGAGGACTTAATATAAATATGCCAATTCTTTATAAATTTACTTGGGAACTTGAAATAATCCTAGCAAAAATAAATAGATTGTTTTTGGGTAGAAATTTATAACTTGATTTTGACATTCATGTGGAAGGGGCAGAGAGATAGTATAGGTCATTATACTATAAATATATAGCTATAAATATAAAGCTCATTCTATATATGTGGCCAACCCTGGTTTGATCCCCAGAACTGCAAGGTTCCTTGAACATCTCTAGGGGAGAAGTGCTGGAGGCTCGTTCACCACTGGTGAGATCTGGGTAATCAGTACCACTGTGGGTGTGTCCTTGCATTGAACCACTGACCTGGTTGGGTGAGGGGTGTTAGAAGGAGCCCCAGGATCTCCTGAGCACCATGTGGGAGAGCTTTCCCCCCCAAACAGAAAACAACACTAACAAAAATAAATAAAATGAAAGTTATATGAGACTAATACACACGAACAGTAATACATGGGCCAGGAGGATTTACTGGTCTGTGGATGGAAGCTTGCCACAAGTGGAAGGGCTAGGGAATAGAGAAGGGACCAGTAAGACAATGATAGTTGGAAAGGACAAGAAGTCAGTGCTGAAAGGAGGTAAGGGGTATGAACATGATAACCTCTCAGTACCTATATTGCAAACATAATGCCCAAAACGAAAGAGAGAGAGTGAGTGAGAGAGAAAGAAGAAAAATTCCTGCCATAGAGCACGCTGGGGCTAGAGAGTAGTGGTGGGGAGGGTTGGGGGAGGGAGGTGGGGAGGGAAACTGGGGACACTGGTGATGGGAAGGGTTTTGGAATATTGTATGACTGAAACCCAGTCACAAACAACTTTGTAACTGTATATCTCATGGTGATTCAATAATAAAAAAGTCATTTTGATTTCTCCTCATTTGTATCAGATCTGTCTTATTTCTTAGTTTTGGTTTTGGGACCACACTTGGCAGTGCTCAGAGCTTAGTTCTGGCTCTACTTTCAGGGATCACTCCTGGAAAAGATTGGGGGGGGCAATAGGATGCCAGGGATCAAACTGAGTGAACTGAGTGCAAGGCAGGCTCTTACCCACTCACAGTACTATATCTCTGGCTCCTTAGACCTGTTTTCAATTCTGGTGCTGCTCTTACTGAAGTCCTTTCAATGCTCTGAATGTGCTGTTTCAAGTTTATCATGTTTCCTCTCAAATTCTTGCTTTCTGATTTCTTCCAAAGAGGTCTCCATAAGCCATGAGAAGCTAATGAAGCAGTCAAATAATTTTATCAACTGCCACAATCCAGAGACTCTGTTTTCTTTCTTGGAAGAGGCATAAAATGACATGCCATCAAGTCATGCCACAGACTCCATGCCAGGCTGTTTCACTCGGGGCACCCTGGAGGGGGTCGGATGAGGCCCCTCCCCTCCCCAAGGGACCCAGTCCAGCACATGGAAACCTCCAGAACTCAACCATCGCCATGCTCACAGATGCTCTCCATATGTTTGGGCTGATCCTCACCCACAGGTAAACCTACCCCTGGACATCTCATATTCCAATAATAGCGCACCACTCATACTCCAAGAGTAGCATACCACATTTGATGGGGTTTAAAGTAGAAGGCAACCGGTCTTAGAGGGAAATATATTTTTACATATATATATGTATGTATATATATATAAGCACAAAAGACTCAACCCTTAACAACATATTGGTAATTTCTTATAGAAGGGCTTAATGGCCCCTGGATGAAATACAACAATCTTCACACACTCCTTTAAGGAAAATGTTTTGGAGCATTTTCAGTAGTTTATTCATAAACAAACAATAAAAAATAAATTATTTTGGTTCTGCTTTGGGGCAGGAGTTGAGGTTTGGGGTGGAAACATCCAAAGTATGGTGGTGGGAAGGTGTAATAGTGGTGGGATTGGTGTTCAAATATTAAATGTAATCAAATATTGTGAACTATCATAAAAATAAAATAAAATTTAAAAAAGCTAATGAAGCTAGCTAATGAAAAGTCCTAGTTCAGAGAAATTGTAAGGGCATTTTAAAATTTTACTCTGTCTTTGTTTTGTTTCATTTCATTTTTTAAAAAATGGAATCACCATAAGATATAGTACAAAGCTTTCATGATTAAGTTTTAGTCATAGAATGATTGAGCACCCATCCCTCCACTGGTGCACTTTTTCCACCACCAATGTCGCCAGTATCTCTCCCGCCACCCCCACTGTACCACCTGCCTCTATGGCAGACAGTTTTTTTCTTACTCTCTAATTTTGGGCACTATGGTCTGCAATACAGATACTGAGAGGCCATCATGTTTGGTCCTTTATCTGCTTTCAGCACACATCTCCCATCCCGAGTGATCCCTCCAACCATCATTGTCTTAATGATCCCTTCTCTATCCCAGCTGCCTTCTCCTCCAGCTCATGAAGCAGACTTTCAACCATCGAGCAATCTTCCTGGCCCTTGTCTCTACTCTCCTTGGCTGTTAGTCTCATATTATGTTATTTTATATTCCCCAAATTCCACAGTCATTCTATGTCTGTCCCTCTCTTTCTGACTCATTTCTGTAGTTTATTTTCTTTAGAGGCTGTCATCTTACTATGCATTATTGTCCTTCACATACACCAAAATACTTGTAATTCTTAAGCTAGTTCTTAAAAAATAGCAATGTGTTGTAGAGGAATGTTGGCAATTGATGGGATTCCACGGTGCCAGGGGCAGTCCCTGGGTGTGACCACCTAGCTACTGGAAAAAGGGAAATCTGGACGGAAGAGGCCCAGTCCTGATCTGAGCAGGCTTGGAGGGCTCAGCCCCGGGTCCCACACACCTGGCTTCCTCTACTGGTACCTTCATGCGTGAGGCTCATCTGAACGTGTGGAGAGGGGCCTTGAGCCTGGCTGTGGCTAGGTTCTGGAGGTCTTCAGCTGAGGTAGCTCTGCTCGGGGTGGGGAGGGAAGCTGGAGCCCATCCCCTCTGGGTGGCCCCGGGGAAGACAGCCAGGCATGCGGGCAAGAGGCTCTCTGCGTCGCTCTCTTCCAGAGATAGTAACTTGCCTGCATGCCTGGCTGTCTTCATCGGGACCCCTCGAAGGGGATGGGCTCCAGCTTCCCTCTCCACCCCTGAGCAGCACTCCTGGTTTCTGAAGACCTCTGGAGCCTAGCCATAGCCATGCTCAAGGCCCCTCTCCACATGTTCGGATGAACCTCACGAATGACAGGCCTCATGCATGAAAGTACTGGCAGAAGAACCCAGGTGTGTGTAATCCCATCAACGGCCAACATCCAGACAGAGACTTAAAAGCAAGCTCTCAGAAGAGAGTGATGCAGAGAGTCTCTTGCCCACATGCCTGGCTGTCTTTCCCAGGGCTCCTCAGAAGGGATGAGCTCCAGCTTCCCTCCCCACCCCAAGCAGAGCTCCCAGCGGCCGAAGACCACCAGAATCTAGCTACAGCCATGCTCGAGGCCCCTCTCCACATGTTCGGACAGGCCTCATGCATGAAGGTACCAGCAGAGGAACCCAGGTGTGTGTAATCCCATCAACGGCCAACATCCAGAGAGAGACTTAAAAGCAAGCTCTCAGAAGTGCGCAGCCGCAGAGTGGCCGTGCAATATCCTGTAGCCTACTTCTCCCTCTGGGAGAAACTGGCAAGCTTCTGAGAGTTTCCTGCCCACATGGGACAGCCTTGCAAGCTTCCCATGGTGTATTCATATGCTAAATCCAGTAACAAGCTGGATCTCATTACCCTGACCCTGAAAGAGCCTCCAGTGCAACATCATTGGGAGGGCCAAGTCGAGATAGACTTCTAAGATCTCAGGGAAAGGACAAAATGAGAGGTTACTGAGCCCGCTCGAGAAATTGAAGATTAATGGGATTTTGTGATTGTAATCATGATTCATTATTTTACTGTAAAGATTTATTAGTAAAAAGATATCCACCAATAACATCACATTGAGCACAATACACTATTATTATTATTATTATTATTATTTATTATTATTATTTTGCTCTTTGGGTCACACTGGCCATGCACAGTGGTTACTCCTGGCTCTTAGCTCAGGAATTACTCCTGGTGGTGCTCAGGGAACCATATATGATGTTGGGAACTGAACCCTGGTCGACCACGTGCAAGGCAAATGCCCTACCTGCAGTACTATACTCCAGCCCAAGAATAAGACATTATTATGCAATTCCACAATAAAGTAGTTTTGCCAAAACAACAACGACAGAAAAGAAATGCTGGGTTTGAACAGTTTGTATCTGTATCTAACTCTGTTTCCCCCCTTAGGAAACTGTGGGCCAAGGAACATGAAAAACTACAGAAAGAAGAATTCTGAATAATTCAGGTTATGTAAAGCCCTTTCTTCAACAAGAAAAGAAAAAATGAGAATGGAGGACCTATTGAACAGATAGCTTGAAAAAAATAATGTTTTATAATAATAATACAGCAAATGTACTAATGGGCATTATTTGTTTTATTTTCTTAAAATTTATTTTTACTTATTTCAATTGAAGCAACATTGCAATATAACAATACATAAATTTCAGATGTTCATCGTTGAAAATCAATATGTGATGTAATGCATCATATTCACCCCAGTATGAAATTCTTTTGTTATTTTTGTGTGTCAATCTTTGTGAAGAGACCTGATACCTTCCTGTATTGCTACAATTTTAGTGTGTACACTGCCTAAGTGAGTAGTATTTTTCCCCCAAACAAATAACAATTGGAGATTTGAGCATTAAATGAATATTTGTTGATCTTTGTTTGCAATATAGTAACTCTGAAAGTCCTCTTCTGAGTTTAACTTATTTATTCTCTTTCCTTTAATGTCTCAAAAAAGAAACACCATACGGTTTTTATGTATTCAAATGGAAGATGCGCACCAATTGTTGAGCTAAATCACAAAGCATATTTTTAATCTCAGTCATATATTTAAAAAATTGTTATTTGCACTTAGTAAATTTTGAAGTTGTCCAATTAATATCAGTCTTGCAATGTAATTGAAAAATGTTTCATTTTATGATTTAAATTTTTTTCAGATGAATATAGTTTAGAGTTTTAAATTTTTATATTTTGTTTCTTGGGACACACGGGTTGTGTTCATCACTTTCTCCCGGCCTTGAGTTCAGGGATCACAGGGGCGCTGTGGCTCGACCCAGGTAACTTGTGTGCAAGGCAAATGCTTTATCTTCTTGAACTGCTTTTCCGGTTCTGCTTAGAGTATGTTAAGACAGGTGAAAAAACTTTCAGAGTTTAAAAATGTAAATTTTTGGCAATTAATATGGTGTTGGGCTGGAGCGATAGCACAGCAGATAGGGCATTTGACTTGCACGCAGCCGACCCGGGTTTGATTCCTCTGCCCCTCTTGGAGAGCTCGGCAAGCTACTGAGAGTATCTCCCCGACATGGCAGAGCCTGGCAAGCTACCCATGGCATATTCGATATGCCAAAAGCAGTAACAAGAAGTCTCACAATGGAGACGTTACTGGTGCCCGCTCGAGCAAATCGATGAGCAATGGGATAACAGTAAGTGACAATATGGTGTTGAAAATATTTCTTATTATATACTCTACAAAAATTTTTATCACAATATGAGTTCTTTCAAAAAATGACCTTTTCACTCCTTATTAAACAAAAAATTTATCTACTTTTTCACCTAAGAGATTTTTATTATTTAGTGTGTCTGTTTACTTAGTTGGAAAGTGTGTTTAGTTCACATACTAATTATAGTTCCTTTCACCACAGAAAAGATCAGAAATCTAGAATTCTTTTAGTTTCTCACCCCCTCACTTCTTAAAAAGATATATTACCACTCTACCTGGTCCAAGTGATTATTATGATATTTTTGTGTTCAGTATAAAACATGGCAGGAAGTCAACTACGTTTTAAAAGTTGTGTTTATGTAATTTTAATATAAAAATGGTGTTATTTATCTTGTCTTGCTTCTCTTTCAAAGTCTTGCTCTGCTACCTTGCTAATACAAAGGAACCAAAACCTTTTAGTCTGTGAATTTTGGGGGGTAAACTTTACCATTGTTATATCTTTAAAAAGTCAATAATCTAGTCATTCTGCTACACCTTATATCGCCAAATGAGTTTTATTACTCATTATTAATACTATAATGGTTTAGTGGCCCATTCAGAGAATGGCTCTTGATAAATTTTATTATTGCCAAGTGGAATTTAGCAAACACTGCAAAGTAATACATGTCATAAATATTTGTATGTTCATTCGACTCAATGGTAGACCCACGTAAAGTACAATTAGTTCTAATGCTAGACCCTTAATTGTCAGCATTGTTTTCTTTGAATTTTCAGTAGTATTGCTATTAAAAAGGTATTTTGACTTGATAACATTTCTCTATATTATTTTAGTCATTTTTAATATTATATAAATAAAACGTTTTACCTAGTGAAGCAAGTTTTGTTTTAAAAATTTTTTAAAAAAAATTAAACAGTGAAATTTTGATAACACCGAATTGAGTATCTCACATCTTTAAGATTTATGAAAAAATCATATACATTAGATATAGTCTTTTTGACACTCATTGATTATGCGTGACTGGTTTATCACAATGTTACAATATACATATTATGGTATGGGATTGAACCCAGTGTATGCCAGATATATGCTCCAGCCCTATGAACTATCATTTAGGATTTTAAATGGATTTTCCAATGTGTTTCTGAGAGCATTTGTAAAAAATATTCTTAACCTTTTCTACACTCAATTTGCTTTTCTCACTTTAAAACCTAAAATCATTTTTTCCATTCCTAGATTTTTGTCTATATGTTTGTAAAATACTGTTAATTTCAGTAATGTTGCATGGTTTTAAGTTCATGGACCTTCCAGAAATTCTCTCAATTTTTGTGAATAGCAAAATATTTTAAGGTTTTCCTTTCAAAATAGCGTATTATTTCAAAGCTTTGTGGTTCCCTCTTGTTCGTCTCAGTTCTCTTTCTTTTTGTCTTTTTCTTTCTTTTCGTTTTTGTTTTAGGGCAACGCCTGACAGTGCTCAGGGGCTACTCCCTGCTCTGTGCTCAGAGGACCTTACAGTACTGGGGATCCCGGGCTTCCTGCATGCAAAGCTTGTAGTTAGCCCATTGAGCTCTCTCTCCAGCCTCTGTCCTTCTTTCTTTCTAGAAGAGGTCCTATGTGAGGCCACCCCACAGAATCAGGGAGATCCATTTTACCACACCTCTAGCTACATCCATGATTTAGATTTTAGATAGAATTTGGGGGAGATTTTCCTCTTTGTGGCTCAGGTTTAGGCTACATATAAGCCGTAGCTAAAATTAAAGCAGTGAATAAGCCAACAGCATTCAGACAAGACTGCTCTGGGGTAGGATCTTCAAGAATGGAGGAATGTCCATTCAATACAGGAACAAAGGCGGTAAGATCAATCAGTCTGGATTAAGGAACTCACAAACTCTGCAAGTGAGAATTTTTCCTTTGTCTCAGCATGCCCCCAGCTGGCAGATGGGACTTACAATTTGCTTTCAATTATCTTGACCCAGTCATGGGTCTGGTGTTTAAAAGGAAAAGTAGCATATGATGGCTCCCCAGTCCACAACATTCTGCCCAAGCAACATTTTTGCAGGGCAGTCTTAGGCCATTGCGACATGTGAGGATTAACCATTCAAATAAAGTTCCCTCTCTATTTGAGAATAAGCTATTTATTCAAGTTCTATTTGTCTGCTTCAAACTACAGCCTTTTGCATTGGTGCAAATGCATTCCTCATCTTCCCCCATTTTCTCCATTCCTCCCCTAGTCTCTGACTGAGAGAGAAGTGATAAATTAGTCAGGATCCTATTTTCCCTCTGTTGTAATCTGACTGGTAGAGTTCGTAGGCCCACAAGGAGCAGAAGAAATTTGAATTCTGAGTCCTGAGAACTTGCATGTAGTATACATATAGCTGTTTGCGGTTCCAAACCACTTTCCCAGGTACTATGCAGTTATCAGTTCCTCTCATAGATGTATAATATGCCAAAGAGCAATGAAAACCTATGTCCACACAAAACTTGTTCACAAATATCCATAACAGCATTAATAATAGACAAAAGTGATAGCAATCCAAAAGTTCATAAACCCAACAATGCAAAAGACAAATGGCTAAACTAAATGTTATATTTCCATACAAGGGAATTGCAATTGGTCAGGAAAAAGAATGAAACTGATATATGCCACATAGGTGAACATCAAAAAATCCAGCCTAAACAAAGGAAGCCAGTTTATAAAAGATGAGAGATATAATTTCTTTTATGTAAGATGTCTGAATAACTTGCACGCGGCAAGTTATTGGCAAAACCATAGAGACAAATAATAAGTTTGGGGTTATTTAGAGTTGTGGGCAGGCTATGTGGAGTGAGTAAGAGGGTGACAAAGCTAATGTTACCTTCTATTTTTGAGAGAATAAAATGTTGATTGGATTCTGCTCACTTGTGCCTTCCGCAGGGCTCACTGATAGGTAACAGTACGGTTCCCCCGGTCCTACTAGTACCCCCTCTTTAAGATGGGCTCTTCTGGGACTTTGACGGTCTAGTGAAGTAAGCCTTTACCCTGCCATTCCACCACTGGGATTTCTGGAATCCTCCACTTTGCTCTGAACCTATCTTTCCTGCCTTTGTTTCTCTGCTGCTTTTTGATTTTTGGTGGTGCTAGGGATAGGCTTTTCCAGATGAGCCCACATCTGCAATCCCCCTTGCAGCTTTTTGAGTGAGCTTCAGATGACACCTGTCAACTATTTTCAGTTCTAGTCAAAAAGCTGCAGTACTGAAATGAAAATTGCAGCCATTCACCACCTTTGCCCCACAGGGATATGCAGCCTCTGCAAAGTTGGTTTTACAGGTTTTCTCCCAGATTTCTCCCATGTGGGCTTTCCACGTAGGTAAAAGTCTGTTGCTAAGGCATTGTCAGGAGTGAAGCTTTGACCTTTGGTGGTCAATCTTAATGTTCTTTTTTTTTTTTTGCTTTTTGGGTCACACCCAGCGATGCTCAGGGGTTACACCTGGCTTTGCACGCAGGAATTACTCCTGGGAGTGCTTGGGGGACCATATGGGATGGCCGGGGATTTGAACCCGGGTCAGCTGCGTGCAAGGCAAACACCCTACCCGCTGTGCTATCGCTCCGGCCCAACCTTAATGTTCTTTTTTTTTTTTTTTTTTTTTTTATTGCTACCTAAAGTTTTAGTAAATTTATTTATTGCTGTTGAGTACATATTTTAATTTTTACAAGGATTATATTTACTGATAGTAACATGTTTTGAAATGAGATGTTCTACAAAAAAATAAATAAATTTTTACACACTTAGTTCTTTATGTTCTCAAGTTGGAATAGTATAGAATATAATCTTATTCTTAGATATGGTTTCAAATCATATTCTGTAAGTTTTCTTGGAAGAAAAACATCAGTATTGGAATTTATGCATTACTAACATCACTTTTATAACAAAACATTATATAGAACAAAGGAAAAATTACAGTCTTACTTGAAATATTTCAGCCTGTTTTTTTCCTACAAGTTCCCTACAAGTTTTTCCCCAAACACAAACACAAACGCACCCGCGCACGCGCACGCGCACGCGCGCGCACACACACACGGCCTTAGAAAGTACGTATTGATCCAATGACTATATTTTAATTATCTAAGTCACTTTTCTTTTTTTTTTTTTTAATTTTATTTATTTTTAATTAGAGAATCACCGTGAGGGTACAGTTACAGATTTATACACTTTTGTGCTTATACTTCCCTCATACAAAGTTCGGGAACCCATCCCTTCACCAGTGCCCATTCTCCACCACCCGTAAACCCAGCGTCCCTCCCACCCTCCCCAATCCCATCTCCCCCCCAACCCACCCTGCCACTGTGGCAAGGCATTCCCTTCTGTTCTCTCTCTCTAATTAGCTGTTGTGGTTTGCAATAAAGGTGTTGAGTGGCCGCTGTGCTCAGTCTCTAGCCCTCATTCAGCCCGCAACTCCCTTCCCCCACATGGCCTTCGACTACAATGTAGTTGGTGATCGCTTCTCTGAGTTGACCTTTCCCCGGAACGTGAGGCCAGCCTCGAAGCCATGGAGTCAACCTCCTGGTACTTATTTCTACAGTTCTTGGGTGATAGTCTCCCACTCTGTTATTCTATATACCATAGATGAGTGCAATCTTTCTATGTCTGTCTCTCTCTTCCTGACTCATTTCACTCAGCATGAAACTTTTCATGCCCATCCACTTAACTACAAAATTCTTGACCTCCTTTTTTCTAACAGCTGCATAGTATTCCATTGTATAGATGTACCAAAGTTTCCTCAACCAGTCATCCGTTCTGGGGCATTCGGGTTTTTTCCAGATTCTGGCTATTGTAAACAGTGCTGCGATAAACATACATGTGCAGATGTTGTTTCGATTGTACTTTTTTGCCTCTCTGGGATATATTCCCAGCAGTGGTATTGCTGGGTCAAATGGGAATTCAATATCTAATTTTTTGAGAATCGTCCAAATTGTTTTCCAGAAGGGCTGAACCAGTCGGCATTCCCACCAGCAGTGAAGAAGGGTCCCTTTCTCCCCACATCCTCTCCAACAGCGGTTGCTTTTGTTCTTTTGGATGTGTGCTAGTCTCTGTGGTGTGAGGTGGTATCTCAAAGTTGTTTTGATCTGCATCTCTCTGATGATTAGTGATGCAGAGCACTTTTTCATGTGCCTTTTGGCCATTCGTATTTCTTCCTTGGTAAAGTTTCTGTTCATTTCTTCGCCCCATTTTTTGATGGGGTTGGATGTTTTCTTCTTGTAGAGTTCAACCAGTGCTTTATATACCATTGATATCAACCCCTTATCTGATGGGTATTGTGTAAATATCCTTTCCCATTCTGTGGATAGTCTTTGTATTCTGGTCACTGTATCTCTTGCGGTGCAGAAGCTTTTTAGTTTAATGTAGTCCCATTTGTTGATCTCTGTTTTTACTAGATTGCTTAGTTCCGTGCCACCTTTGAAGATACCTTTATCTTCAATATCGTGGAGGGTTTCGCCGACCTTGTCTTCAATGTACCTTATGGTTTGTGGTCTAATGTTGAGGTCTTTAATCCATTTTGATCTGACTTTTGTGCATGGTGTCAGGTCAAGGTCTAAACCCATTTTTTTGCATGTGGTTGTCCAGTTGTGCCAGCACCATTTGTTAAAGAGGCTTTCCTTGCTCCACTTCACATCTCTTGCTCCCTTATCAAAGATTAGATGGTCATACATTTGGGGTTGTGTGTAGGGATATTCCACCCTGTTCCATTGGTCTACGGCTCTGCCTTTGTTCCAGTACCATGCTGTTTTAATTGTTACTGCTTTGTAGTAAAGTTTGAGGTTGGGGATGGTGATGCCTCCCATCATCTTTTTCCCAACAATTGTTTTAGCTATCCTTGGACGTTTGTTATTCCATATGAATTTTAGGATTGCTTGATCCATTTCTTTGAAGAGTGTCATGGGTATATTTATAGGGATCGCATTGAATCTGTATAATGCTTTAGGGAGTATTGCCATTTTGACAACATTGATTCTCCCTATCCACGAGCAGGGTATATGTTTCCATTTCCTCATGTCCTCTTTGATTTCATGGAGTAGCGTTATGTAGTTTTCTTTGTAAAGGTCTTTTACTTCCTTGGTTAAGCTGATTCCGAGGTACTTGATTTTCTGGGGCACGATTGTGAATGGGATTGCTTTTTTCATGTCCCTTTCCTCTGCCTCATTGTTTGCATATATGAAGGCCATGGATTTTTGGGTATTGATTTTGTAGCCTGCAACTTTACTGTATAAGTCTATTGTTTCTAAGAGTTTCTTAGTAGAGGTTTTAGGCTTCTCTAGATATAGTATCATGTCGTCTGCAAATAGTGAGAGTTTGATTTCTTCCCTTCCTATCTGGATGCCCTTAATCTCTTTTTCTTGTCTAATAGCTATCGCAAGTACTTCCAGTACTATATTGAAGAGGAGTGGTGAGAGTGGGCATCCTTGTCTTGTGCCTGATCTCAGAGGAAAGGCCCTTAGTTTTTCCCCGTTGAGGATAATGCTTGCCGTAGGCTTGTGATAGATGGCTTCGACTATCTTGAGGAAAGTTCCTCCAAACCCCATTTTGGCGAGGGTTTTCATCATGAAAGGATGTTGGATCTTGTCAAATGCTTTCTCTGCATCTATTGATATGATCATATGGTTTTTATCTTTACTTCTGTTGATATGCTGGATTATGTTGATTGATTTCCGAATGTTAAACCATCCTTGCATCCCTGGGATGAATCCCACTTGGTCGTGATGTATAATCTTTTTGATGAGTTGTTGGATCCTATTTGCCAGTATTTTGTTGAGGATCTTCGCATCGGTGTTCATCAGGGATATTGGTCTGTAATTTTCTTTCTTAGTGATGTCTTTGTTTGCTTTTGGTATTAGGGAGATGTGTGCTTCATAGAAACTGTTTGGGAGATTTCCTGTTTTTTCAATTTCCTGGAAAAGTTTGAGGAAAACAGGCAGCAGGTCTTCTTTTAATGTTTGGAAGAATTCGCCAGTGAAGCCATCTGGGCCTGGGCTTTTGTTTTTGGGGAGGTTTTTGATCACAGCTTCAATTTCCTTAACATTGATGGGTCTATTCAGGTATTCCAAGTCTTCTTTGTTCAGTCTTGGGAGATTGTAAGAATCGAGGAGTCCATCCATTTCTTTTAGGTTCTCCTGTTTTGTGGCATATAGACTTTCGAAGTAGTCTCTAATGATCTTTTGAATCTCACTGGTTTCTGTTATGATGTCCCCCTTTTCATTTCTGATTCGATTTATTAGGGTTCTTTCTCTTTCTTTCTTTGTGAGTCTTGCTAGCGGTTTATCAATCTTGTTTATTTTCTCGAAGAACCAGCTCTTTGTTTCATTGATCTTTCGGATTGTCTTTTTGGTTTCCATGTCATTAATTTCTGCTCTAATTTTTATTATTTCTTTCCTTCGATCTGGTTTGGGTTCCCTTTTCTGGTCCTTTTCTAAGGTCTTGAGTCGTGAAGTCAAGCTGTCTATGTGGGCCCTTTCTTCCTTCCTGAGGTATGCTTGGAGAGCTATAAATTTTCCCCTTAACACGGCTTTAGCTGCGTCCCATAGGTTTTGGCAGCTCGTGTCTTCATTCTCATTTGTTTCTAAGTATTTTTTGATTTCTTCCTTGATTTCCTTCCTGACCCACTCATTGTTCAACATTGAATTGTTTAATTTCCAAGTGTTTGACTTGATTCTCCGTGTCAGTGAGTGGTTAGCTTCTATCTTCAGCGCATCGTGGTCTGAAAAGATGGTTGATACAATTTCTATTTTTCCGATTCTATTGAGGTATGTTCTGGGGCCCAGTACATGGTCTATTTTAGAAAATGTTCCGTGTGCACTGGAAAAGAATGTGTATTCTTTCTTTTTGGGGTGTAAGGCCCTGTATAGGTCTATTAGGCCTCTCTCTTCAATTTCTTCTTTCAGAGTCAGTGTTTCCTTGTTGAGTTTTGTTCTTGTCGATCTATCTAGAGGCGATAAGGCCATATTGAAGTCTCCGACTACTATTGTGCTGTTAGTGATGTCCTCTTTGAAGTCTGCTAGGAGTTGTTTTAAATATTTAGCTGGTCGCTCATTAGGTGCATATATGTTTAAGAGTGTGATTTCTTCCTGTTGAACATATCCCTTGATAAACAGAAAATGACCTTCGCTGTCCCTTTTAATCTTTTTCAACCTGAAATCTATGTTGTTGGATATTAGGATGGCCACTCCAGCTTTTTTACGGGGGTTGTTTGCTTGCAGGATTGTTTTCCATCCTTTGACTTTGAGTCTATGTTTACTCTGTTTGTTCAGGTGTGTTTCTTGCAGGCAGCAGAATGATGGGTTTAATTTCTGGATCCATTTTGCCACTCTGTGTCTCTTGATGGGTGCATTTAGGCCGTTGACGTTGAGAGAGATTATTGTGATAGGATTTTGTGTCATATTTCTGTGGTATTTGTTGTTTTTATGTGGCTCCACCTTGTCTTACAGTAGCCCCTTGAGACCTTCTTTCAAGTTTGGTTTTGAGTCTATGAAGGACCTGAGCTGTTGTTTATCCGAGAAGTAGTGTATGGTTCCTTCGAGTTTGAGTGAGAGTTTAGCCGGATAAAGTATTCTTGGTGAGGCATTCATTTCGTTGAGTCTTTTCACTATGTCCCACCATTGTCTTCCCAACCTTAATGTTCTTATCAGAGCCTTTTGTGTCTGTTAGAGCTTCTTCTCTCTTCAGGGGTACAGCTTTCTTTGGTCTAGTGATGGTACAAGTGAACATCATATTGACCTCAGTTCCTTTGTCCACAAAGTAGGCCCAGATTTCATCTTAGGCTAGTGACAGAAAACTTCTTTAATCACAGTTTGGTTTTATTACTTCCTGAGAACTCATTGCCAGGGAGAATCTCTGTCCCTCAATCTACCTGCTTATCCTAATAACATTTATGATAAATATTTCACCACCATCATCATCATCATCATCATCATCATCATCATCATCATCATCATCCCATTGATCGTCGAATTTCTCGAGTGGTCTCAGTAATGTCTCCATTCATCCAAGCCCTGAGATTTTAGAAGCCTCTATCTACTCATCCTTCCAATGATGCCATACTGGAAGCTCTTTCAGGGTCAGGGGAATGAGACCCAGCTTGTTACTGGTTTTGGCGTATTAATACACCATGGGAACCTTGCGAGACTCTCCCATGTGGGCAGGAAACTCTCAGCAGTTTGCCAGGTTCTACCAGAGGAAGTAGGCCATAAGATATTGCATGGCCACTTTGCTGCCATGCCCTTCTGGGAGCTTGCTTTTAAGTCTCTGGATGCTGGCTGTTGACAGGATTACATGGTACCGAGGGCAGTCTCTGGGTGTGACCGCCTAGTTACTGGGAAATGGGAACTCTGGGCGGAAGAGGCCTAATCCTGATCCAAGCAGGCTTGGAGGTCTCAGCCCCAGGTCTCACACACCTGGGTTCCTCTGCCATACCTTCATGCGTGAGGCTCATCCAAACGTGTGGAGAGGGGCCTTGAGCATGGCTATGGCTGGGCTCCGGAGGTCTTCGGAAACCAGGAGTGCTGCTCAGGGGTGGAGAGGGAAGCTGGAGCCGATCCCCTTCGAGGAGGCCCCGGGAAAGACAGCCAGGCGCGTGGGCAAGAGACTCTCTGCTTGATAAATGATAAATATTTATTTCAGGTAATATTTTAACAAATGATAATTTATAAGTAGTAGATAGCCATCATAGTACTATTAATTTAATAATCAATTATTGGGACCCTCTGCGCCTAAAGACTTTGATTCCAAAGATGTAACACATTCGGGCATCCAGTGCAGCATCCGATAGCGATGCACTGGGACACCAAACTGGGCTACAACTCTGTGCTGCCGGGGGTGGATTTTTTTTTCCTCCCCACCCTGTCTTCCTGCACGGAAAGCGGTGGGCTGGCGGCACCCATGTGGCAGGCGCCATCTTCTGTGACTCCAAACCCACAGGTATTCGGATTTTACTTTTGGGGCTCCCAGGAACTCAGGGGAAGGGGGTGTAACCGGCACGCCCTCGGCCCAGATAAATCCGGAGCCGCTGAGCGCGAATCGGACCCTCTGCACCTAAAGACTTTGAATTCAGAGACTTCTTACAGCAATGCACTGGGACTGTGAGCTGGGCTATGTAATTTCTGGCTGAATTTTCCCTGGACTTTATACAGAAATCCAAAAACGCGCGGACTTAACATTTATAATTGTCAGCAATGTGAAACGGTTCCATTTGAACAGGTCTGACTTGGGGGGGGAAACTCCAAATAATAACAGTAAGTTTTTGTTGAAATATTGAAGGTTTTTAATGTAGCAGCCACCTCTGGACTGTGAACTAAGCAAAAGCCCCACGCTGGCCGACGCTGCGTGGAGTACACCATACTATGAGGCGCAGGAAGGGGGATGAGGGGGAAAAAGAAAAAAAAAAAAGGGAAAAGGAAAAAGAAAAAAAAAGAGAGAGAGAGAAAGTTATGTCAACTATAGTGAGTTTTGTGTTGAATTATGGAATGTAATCAAGGTAAAGAAAAAATGAAGTGAAATTCATTAGTTATACAGTAGGGGGTAGGGGGTGGGGGCGGGGGGTATACTGGGGTTTCTGGTGGTGGAATATGGGCACTGGTGAAGGGATGGGTGTTTGAATATTGTATAACTGACATATAAACCTGAGAACTTTGTAACTTTCCACATGGTGATTTAATAAAAATTTAAAAAGAAATAATCAATTATTGATACAAAATGAAGATTTTATGACTATTATGTAATGTGGATACTTTTTTTAATTTTTTTGCTTTTTGGGTCACACCCGGCAATGCACAGAGGTTACTCCTGGATCATGCACTCAGGAATCACCCCTGGCAGTGCTCAGGGGACCATATGGGATGCTGGGAATCAAACCCGGGTCGGCCGCATGCAAGGCAAACGCCCTACCCGCTGTGCTATTGCTCCAGCCCCGTAATGTGGATACATTTTAAATTTTGTTTTATATAATGTAAAATACTAGTTGTTTTGTAGTTTAATCCCAAATTTGAAATATTGCTAGTTTCCATGAAATAAAAATTAGTCCAGAATTGTATAAGAAATTGTTGACAGAGGGAATTTACATGATTTTATGCTATTGTGATAGGACTGAAAATCAGGAATACTCACCTCCTTCTTTGGGATTAATATTGAATTATAGAAGCTTTGCATTATAAACTTTCTTCAGAAACAACATGCTTTGCATAAAGTACCACCACCTTGCTTATAAAAGCCCTTGAAGGCTGTCTGATGTGGAAGAGGCACTGCATGAACTGCAATTACTATGTAGGTATACATGTCAGTCACTTGAATCCCTGTGAACTTCGTTTTGCCTGAGTCTTCTTCCAACTCTTCCTTTCACTTAAAGGGCTTCCCAGGAATAGAAAAGCAAGTGATAGTACTGCCCTGATACCACAGTCTTTTGCAAGCATCTGCTCTGCCTCAGTCACCGAAACTGTTCCTATGATTTTCCGTATTAGTCAATTCTCTGACTGCTTTCCAAGTGTGGTGGTCTTGAAATGCACCTTTTCTCCTATACTTCTGGCCTTGTGTGACAGTATTCTGGGAATAGAGTTAATATGTAATATATTCATAATAACTGAAGTTTTTTTCTCTTTATTTTGGTAGGGGACACTTGCTTTTACTCAAACCTAACTCCACTCAGAAATCACTCCTGGCAAACTCAGGGACCATACGCTGTGCAAAGACTCAATCCCAGTTTGGTTTCTTGCAAGGCAAGTGCCTTAACTACTGTACTGTCTTTCAAAGTCCCATGACTTAAATATTTTTTAAAATCTGAACTTAGGAAGGGAATGTGCATCATATGAAAATTTTGGTGGATATTGACATGCATACCTCTGGGTACGTAATTAAAGGGGTGAATGAGTATGTTCCATTTCCCTTCTTATAGAATCTCAGGCAGGGCACAGCCAGATGCTTTATTTTTCTCTTAAGAGCACCCTGCTCTGTGGCAGGATTCATTATCATCTATCTGTGGGCTCCCTGAGATGAGAATTTATGGATAATGTTTGGGTGTGATGCCAGGAAACACCTGAGGGCAGGGGAAATGATGCAAACAGAAGATGATGCTAAGGAGTCTAGACTCCCACTGGGGGCACCTGAAGAGGTGGTAATGATGTATTGGAGTTTTCTCTGAAGAGTGGATGGTTGATTATTCAGGAACTTTTAATTTTCATAACAAAGGACTTCTTCTCTGATCTGACCCTCATGACCACATAGACTGTAGTTGGGAAAGTCTCTAGGCAGAGAGTGACAACGGCTTTCAGCGATATTGAGCACTGGTATGGGGACCAATAGGGTGTGAGCAGAGCACCAACAGTGTGCTCTGAGTTAATGAAAGCTATAAATGAGATACTCTCACCATACTCTCAAGAGGCATATTTTTTTACCATGCAACATCTTGCCCAAACATAATGACTTAATCTCCAAAGACTGTTTCATTAATCCTGATAGTCTCTGGGTACTTTATTCTTGCTTGTTGGTGACTGGAACTAGCAGAGCAGACAATTGCCTGGAATAGCTAGAGATGCCTGGGAATCTCTTTTTTACCCTTGTTTTCATGGCTTGTATTTGCATTCTTATAACATGGTGATCATAGGGCTGTTGAGATATTGGTAGGCAACTTTAGTCAATAAGATAAAGTAATCCATTTTCTTAGCAAGATTCTACATACATTTTTATAGCTCACTTCTGAAAGTCATTTTTGCTGTATCCCATTGACAATAGGCTCATCATAAACCAGCCAATATTAAAGGGTAAGTGAATTAGCTTTTCCTTTTTAATGTGGTTCTATAAGAGCATATGAATAGGTAATAGTTAAGTAGCCATAGGGAAAATATAACTTGGGGTGTGTTATGTGTGTATTCATATTACTAAATGATGCCATATTTCAATACCCATGAAATAAACAGGACCTACAAAATTGCAAATATTTATGGAATAGAACAAATGTCTTGACTAATAAGATAGAAAGAAAGTCCAATTATGGAAATTATCTGAGACTGTCCACTCATATCCACTGCCCCATGATCTCAGCGGAGCTTCTTGGTCAGTTGCAATCAGTGTATGTATGTTTGTGTGTGTGTGTGTATGCATACACGCACACACACGTGCACATCTTCCTTCTTACATGAGACAGTATTGGCTAAAGATTATCAGCAAGTGTGGAAATGAAGGAACTCAGTGTCATAATAAAAACTCTAATTACTTGGCAACAGTGTTTAGGCTTCATTAGGTAGATTTGTAACAGCTTCAAGAGAAATAAACTCCTGTGTCATTAGATAACAAGGCAAGAAATAGGTTATTTCCTTTTTGAAAGGTATAAAAGCTTCCAACTGCATGATATATTCACTTAGTAGATTATTTTTCTGTCATCTCAGTTAATTGAATTTTATCCCTTGCTCTTCAAATGCTTCCCTTCAAATAAGGTTACAAAGTTCAGAAAAGTCATATTTTTACATCACAGTCACAGAAGGCAGAAATCAACCTTATCTAGACAAAGTACTCCAGGAGGAAATAAACCCCTAAGCCATTAGACTACATTTTCCTATATACTTGGGAAACTTGGTATTTAAATACTTTGTAGAACACATTTGCAGTATAGCATACTTTTTATTTTGTCTATTTATTTTAGTTTTGAAGCAGCCGTGAGTTCTGGAGGGTGGCTGATGAGGAGATTATCTGGTGTCGGCAGGAGGTGGCTTATGGGTGTGACCCCTGGGTTGCTGGCTGCTTCTCCTGGAAGGGAGCATAAAATGAGGCCCCCATAACTATGCCACCGAACTGTGCACCAGGGGCGCCCTGGAGGGGGGGTGGGTGAGAGCCCTCCCTGCCCCAAGGGACCCAGCCCTGGCAGCGAACCTCCACTACCCAACTGCCACCATGCTCCAGGCCACTTTCCACATGCTCGGGCCGAGCTTCACGCGTTAGTGAAGTCCCATGGATCCCAGGTTATGCAGAACTTTGTGATCTTGGACTCTGGGCTCAACAGGACCTGGTAGCAGAGATCCTCTGCCTACTGCCTGCTTCCCCCAATCTCTGGCGACCCAGGGGTCACACCCATGAGCCACCTTCTGCTGGCACCAGATAATCTCATCGGCCACCCTCCAGAATTGACAGCTGCTTCTCCCAGAAGGGAGCATAAAATCAGTCACCCATAACCATGCCACCCGACTCTGCACCAGGGGCACCCCAGAGGGGGGCAGGTGAGAGCCCTCCCCGCCCCAAGGGGTGGCAGCCGACCTACACAACCCAACCACCACTATGCTCCAGGCCACTTTCTACATGCTCAGGCCGAGCCTCACGCATGAGCAAACATATTCCTGGACACATCATCATACCTCTTGCAGAGCCTGGCAAGCTACTGAGAGTATCCTGCCTGTATGGAAGAGCCTGGCAAGCTTCCTGTGGTGTATTCGATATGCCAAATATAGTAACAATAACAGTCTCATTCCCCTGACCCTGAAAAGAACCTCCAATCGTTGAGAAAGACAAGTAAGGAGAGGCTGCTAAAATCTCAGGGCTGGGATGAATGGAAACGTTACTGGCACCCACTCGAGTAAATCAATGAACAATGGGATGACAGTGATACAGTGATTATATTATATATTATACTATATAATAAATATAATATAATAATACAGGAATAAGGCACTTGATTTGCACATGCCCATCCCCCATTTCAATCTCCAATATTACATATGGTTTCATAAGCACCTCCAGTATGACCTCTGGTATACAAACAAGAGTAATCCCTGATAACCATCAGGTATGGCCCAACCCTCTCCTTTTATACCCCCAGATAAAAGCAAATAGGAAAGCTGAGAGTTTGGGGACCAAGAATCCAAATCTCCCTAATCTCAGATCAGGATTTGATACCAACAGATTTAGCTAGGTTGTAAAAAGAGATGCCATATTCTCTGGAGTTAATACAAGGGGATTAATCTAAGTTTAGTGATAACCAAATAAGCCACAACAACTGAATTAGCTATTTCTAAAAATTAAAAAATGAAACTAAGAAGTGTGTCTTTTTATCTTAGCCAGCTTCTTAGAAATACTGATGTTTCTAGGATCATCATATGCAAGTCCCTTTACAGAAAAGGGTTGGCTACAGTCAAACCCTGAAGTGTCAAGGATTATCATGAAGATACTGGTGTCAATAACCTAACTGCACAGCTTAAGCAAAGGGAAAAGGGCCAACATAAGTAACCCAAATCAGGAAAAAGAAGGGAAATAATAAAACTTAGAGCAGAAAGTAATGAATTTGAATCCCATACCGAACAATCCAAAAGATTGATGAAACCAGAGCTGGATTTTTGAAAAATAATAAATAAATAAAAGCATTGAAAAACTGCTAGCAACACTCATAAAGAAGGAAATAGATAAAGAGAGAACCCTAGTGAACCAAGTTAGAAATGAAAGGGGAGATGTCATAGAGATATCATAGAAAATCAAAAGATAATTGGGATTTCTTTAAAAATTTTTATTCCATGAAAATGGAGAACCTAGAAGAAATAAATAAAATTTTGGACTCCTATAACCTCCTATAACCTGAATCGAGATGAAATGAAAACTTGAACAGACCAATTACTACTGACTGGATTAGTAAATAGAATTAAAAATCTCCCCCTAGACAAAAGATCAGTCACAGATTGGGTTGCTAGTGAGTTTTTTCAAAGGTTTAAAGATGACCTACTATCAGTCATTTTCAGTCTTATTCAGAAAGTCGAAGAAACAGAAATCCTCCCAGTTTCTATGAGGCAAGCAGACACCACAAAAAGGAAAACTATAGACCTAAATACTTGATGAACATAAATGCAAAGATCCTCAACAAAATATTGTAAATTGAATCAATTCACAATTGTGCCCAGAAAATCAAGTCCTTAGGGATCAGCTTTTAAAAAGGAGGTGAAGGATCTATACAAATAAATTAAAAATCACCACAAAAATAAATGAAGGAGGGGCAGGAGAGACCGCAGCAGTTAGGGTTCTTGTCTTGTGTGCAGCCAGCCCGGGTTTGATCCCGACATCCCATATTGTCCCTCAAGCATCACCAGGAGTAACTCCTGAGTGCAGAGCCAGGAGTAACCCCTGAGCATCACCACATGTGACCATCCCCCACAAAATAGGCAAATAAGATAAAATAAAATAAATGAAAGAGGACACAAATGAAAACACATTCCTTGATCCTATTTTCAAGATCATGTTCATGGACTGGGAAAATTAACATTGTAAAAATGGCAATAATTCTCAAATGGATACATTTTTGGACTCCTATAACCTCCTATATCTTGAATGTCTCACAACCTAATTATACATATTTAATGCAGTCCCTAAAAATGTACATGATGTTTTTAAACAAAATAGATCAAACACTACTGAAATTAATATGTAATAATAAGCCCCCATCAATTGCCAATATAATCCTAAAGAAAAGAAGATGGGAAGCACAGCTTTCCTCAACTTCAGACTGTATTATAAAACTGTAGTAATTAAAACAATGTGGCAGTGGAAAAAGAAAGGGCTCTCAGATAAATGGAATAGAATTTCCTGAGACAGATCCTCAGGTATATGAATAATTATTCTTTGATAAAGGAGCAAAATGTATGAAGTATAGAAAGGAAAACCTCTTCACCAAGTGGTGCTTGGAAAGCTGATCAGTCACATATGTGCAAGAAAGTGAACTCTGACCCCTTTCTAACACCATACACAAAAATCAAATAAAAATTGATTTAAGACTTTGAGTCAGACCTGAATCCATGAGATAAATTGAGAAAAGTATAGGCAGAGTACTCTGTGCCATTGAACCTGAGACCTCTTTAAGGAGTCAATGCCATTGGCAAGTGGAGTGGTGGGATTACTATGGGACTAGTTAAACTAAGATACTTCTGCAACTCAAAGGAAACAATGATCAAAGTCAAAAAACATCCCATAGACTGGAAGAAAATATTTTCTCACCACTCAAGTGATAAATTAATTATCCAAGATATATAAAGGATTGGTAGAGCTTTACAAGAAAAAATACAACCTCATCAGAAAATAAGTGATGAATAGAAACTTCCTCAAAGAAGACGTACAAGTGGCCCAAAGTCATATGAAAAAAATGTTCTGAATCACTAATTCTCAGAGAAACTCAAATCAAAACAACAAGATATCATCTTATACTGGAGAGAATGGCACACATTAAAAGGAAACAAAAACAACCATTTTTGGAAAGAATGCAGAGAAAAAAGGAATCATCGTCCACTACTGATGGGAATTTCGACTAGTCCAGCCTTTTTGGAAAACAATACAAATTCTCCACAAAAACTAGAATTTATCTTCCATAAGACTCAATAATTCCACTTCTTGGAATCTATCCCCAAGGCCTAAAAACACTTCAGAAAAGACATTTTCACTCCTATTCATTGCAGCACTATTAACAATAGCCCTAAACTGAAAACAAACCAAGTGTTCAAGAACAGATGATTAAATAAACTATGGTACATATACACAATGTAATATTACTAGACTGTAAGAAAAGATGAAATTATGCAATTTTCTTATTCGGATCTTGAGACTATCATGCTGTGTGAAGTTAGTCAGAAGGTGAGGAATAGATAGGGGAATGATCTCTCTCAAAGGTGGGATATAAAGATGTATTCAATTGCCTTCTGAAGGTAACAGAAGCTGAGAACTTGAGAACTGGTCTCCAGTGGGAAACTTACCAATGCGGTGGGTGGGAGGATGGGGGAGAAATCAAACAGGGTGGGAACACAGCGACAATGGTGGGAGGAGCTGGTCACCCCAGACCCTAGAGAGCAGGAGATGGTGCTGCAAAGTGGTAAAGCATGAAATCCCAGCAGTAACAGTATTGTAAACCATGGTGCCTAAAAGAAAATAGAAAGTGCCTGTCATAGAGGCAGGTTGTGGGGTTGGAGGAAAACTGGGGATATTGCAGAGGAAAGTGCACATTGGTTAAGGAATTTTTATTGGAACATTCTAAATCTGAAACTGAATCACAAATAACTTTGTAAATCTCAGTGCCTCAATACAAATTTTTAGTTTTGTTTTTGTTTTTGGGCTGCACGTGGCTGTGGTTAGGGTGTACTCCTGACTGCACTTAGCAACCACTCCTGGCAAGCTCAGGGGACTGTATAGGATGCCGGGGATTGAGCCCAGGTCAGCCACGTGCTGGCATGCCTTCTCCTGATGGAGTCCCGGCGACACTGAGCAGCTATTAACATGGCTCCGGTGTGCGGTAATGGGACACCTCCAAACCTTAAGCGGCCTCGCAACCTTTCCTGATATACAAAATATATGCTCAGGAATGGCTCTGCCGCCCCTGGGCGTCCATTATCCCAGAGGCACAGAAACCAATCTCAGAATGCAGTGGCTGCTGGCAATTATAATCCTTTTGGTACCGGCAGCTTCTTGCAGAATGTCTCCAGGCTGAGAACTAAGCTGTGGCCCCATGCCTGTCCTGGAGGGGAAAGGTTTTTCTCTCTCGCCTTTTCCTTGCTGGGGGGGAAGGGCGTGGCAACCGCCATATTATGAGGACTACTAATGAGAGATATAAGCTCGCAATGATCCAATTTCTGGAAGAAATTTCCCTAGACTTTGTTGCTAAAATACAGAAATCCAAAACTGCGCGGCCACAATAGCAGCCTCATCTCTCCACAGCAGGTCTGTCTCTAGTGGGGAACTCCTAATAATAATAGTGAGTTTTTTGTTGAAATATTGATTGTAACCAAAGTAAAGAGAAAGTAAAGTGAAATTTATCAGTTACACAGGTGGGTCGGGGGAGGGATGGGAAGTATACTGGGGTTTTTTTGGTGGTGGAATATGTGCTTCAGCATTGTGTAACTGAGACTTAAGCCTGAAAGCATTGTAATTTTCCACATGGTGATTCAATAATAAAAAAAAATTTTAAAAAGACAGTTAAAGTTAATGTTTACCTCAGATAACAAATTTCCAGCAAATTAAAGATAATAAGATAGAGAAGAGACCGGTATGACAGTAATAGCTGGGAATGATCATGCAGGATAAGAGTGTTAAAAGTAGGTAAAGGGATATTCTTGATAACCTTTCCATATCAATATTGCAAACCACAATGCCCAAAAGGAGGAAGAAAGAGAGAGAGAGAAGAGAGAGAGAAGAGAGAGAGAGAAGGAAATCACCTGCCATAGAGCATAGAGGCAAGCAGGTGGGGGTGGGGGTGATGGGAAGCAACCTGGGGACACTGGTACTGGGAAATGTACACTAGTGGAGGGATGGGTGTTGCAACACTTTATGACTAAAATTCAACCATGAACAGCTTTCTAAGGGTCTATTTCACAGCGATTCAATAAAAAAGCTAAAAATAAGATAGAGCTAGGGATGGACATCATATAATGATTAAAAGCAAATGAAACAAGAAGATATTGTACTTAGAAATATGTGTGCACAAAAGAAAACATTAAATTATAGTAAGAGATATTAATAGAAAGAAAGTGATATCAAGAGTAATATCATAACTGTGATATATTTTGACACCCCACTCAAAACTATGATCAGACAAACTAAACAGAGAATAAATAAGAAATAATAACCTTTGACAGTTAAATATAACAGATGGGCCTAATAGACATTTACAGATAAATTCACTTCAAAAAGACAGATTTGTACCTGAAACTTTTTCAAGGATTGACAATATACTGAGACAAGCACTCAACTTAAGAAGGTTGAAATCATTCTGGTCAAAATGCTATAGATTTAGCAATCAGCTGTAAAAAGAAAACTAGTAAAATCTCAAACATGTGAAGGATAAGTAATACACTTCTTAGCAATCATGGTGCCACTTTGGAAATTAAGACAGAAATTAAAAATATACTTGGAGACAAATGAAAATGAAAACACGCCTTCAGAAACACGCCTTCAGAACCTCTGAGATACAACTAAAATGGTACTGAAAGGGAACTTGAAAAGACACAGGCTTTCATAAAGAAATTAGGAAAGTTACAAATAAGCAACATTATGGAGCACCTAAAAAAAGGACAGGAAATTAAGTCAATAATTAGTAGAAGGAAGTAATAAAAGTCAGCAGGAAAAAGAGAAATAGAAACCAAAAACAACCTTAGTTCAATGAAACTAAGAAATTATTTTTAAAAAAGATAAAACTGTTATACATAGACTTATTGAGAAAAGAAGTCTCAATAAGTGAGCAACGAGATGACAGTGACAGTGACAATGACCCAAAAAGGGCCAGGGACAACAAGTGCTGGTGTGGATATAGGGAGAAAGGGACTCTCATTCATTGCTGGTGGGAATTCTGACTGGTCCAGCATTTCTGGAAAACAATATGGACATTCCTAAGAAATCTATGAATTGAGCTTCCTTTTGACCCAAGAACTCCACTTCTTGGCATATACCCCAGAGGCCCCAAAACAAAATAAAGGAAAGACATTTGTGCCTTTATATTCTTTGTAGCACTATCCACCATAGCCAAAATTTGGAAACAAACCAGTGTACAAGAGTAAATGATTGGATAAAAAACCCCTGTAGTACATATACATAATGAAATATTATGTGGTCATTTTAAGTATAATAAATATCGTAATACCAAGTGTAATACTTGGAATATTACATAGTGGAATATTCAGTCATGCAATTTGCTGCTACATGAAGGGACCTGGAGAGTATCATACTGAGTGAAGTTAGAGGGAGAGAGAATGACACAGAATTATTTCTTCCATATGTGGGATATAACACCAAACATTAGCTAAGCGACACGAATGCTGGCCGACTTCGACCATCAGTGTGGAAAAGTCGAACTGCAGCTGAATCTCACAAAGACAATGTTCGTGAGAAACAGACTAGTTCCTGATGTTCCATTTGCCCTCAACGGAATGAACATCTCTGAATGCAGCATGTGTACCTATGTGTACCTAGGTAGAGAACTCGACATGACAAACAACCTGGCACCTGCTCTGCACAGGAGGAAGAGAGCAGCATGGAATGCCTTCAAGAGCATTGAAGAAGTTGTTAAGAGGATGAAGAACCTCCGGCTCCGGGCACATCTTTTCTACTCCACCATTCTTCCTGCACTAACATATGCCTCAGAGACCTGGGCCATATGAAAAAAGAATGAGGATGCTATTTGGGTATTCCAAGAGCTATGCTTTCATTCAAGTGAGAGACGGAATCCGGAGTTCTGACCTCTGTCAACAATCAAGAATCAGGGACGCTGTCTCGTTTGTCAAGGCCTGTCGAAAACCAGATGGGCCAGACACATAATGTGGCCCATTTTGGAGGTGACCACTGGACTAGGGCTGTTACTGACTGGATTCCACAGGACATCAAAAGAACGCCTGGCCATCCACCTACGAGATGGTCTGACTTCTTTGTCAAAACCCTGAATGAACAGTTTGATGCTGGTTGTGTTCCTGGAACAAACAGATGTCATTGGGCTACACTAGCACACGACAGGGATGAATGGCGATGTTACTGGTGCCTGCTTGAGCAAATCGATGAGCAACGGGACGACAAGTGATACAAGTGATATGGAATAATACAAAAACACATAATGATGGGATAATGAATGCTCAGAGACAATGGGAACAAAGAACATGAGAACTGGTCTTCAATTGAAACATGTCACATGAGGGGACTGGGGATAGGACAGGGAAGGGGCAACAACTATGTTGGCGGGAAGCATTCAACTGGGAGAAGGAAGTGGTACTTAAAGGTGATGAAGTGTATGAAGCCTCATCAGCAACAGTACTGCAAACCACAGTGCAAAACTTATTTGAAAATGTCCTTGTAGACGCAGACTGGTGTGAGAAGCAAATAGGGGTGAAGGGGGTATTGGTGAAGGGAAGTGAACACTGAAGGGATCAGTGTTGACACATTGTATGCCTGAAACCCATCATGAACAATTTTGTAATTTCGGTGATTAAATAAAAAAATAAAAGAAAAAGAAAAAGAAAAGAAAGAGGGTCAGAAATATCTGCTTGGGGAAGTCCTGGGTTTGACCCCTAACACTGCAGGATTCCCAGAGTACTATACAATGTGGTTCCCAAGAACCACTAGGTGTGAACCAGAAAAGAAGAAAAAAGCCTGCCAAAACCCCCAAATCCCCCAAAATCCTGGGACCAGTTTGGTCCAAGCTTTGCCAACCTTTAAAGAAGCATTTAAACCTATTCTACTCAAAGTCTTTGAAAAAAATTAAAGAAGGAATACTTCAAAATAAATTTTTGAGGCAAAGACTCCCCTGGTACCAAAATCAGGTGGACAACATCACACAAAAAAGAAAACTAAATGCTTTTATTTTTGGTAAAATAGATGCAAAAATTCTCAACAAAATACTACCAGATCAAATCAAACAATGCATCATCAAAAAGGATCATACATTAATACCAAGAAGGGCTTATTGCAGGCACACAAAGATGGCTCAAGACATATAAATCAGTGTATCTACTATATTAATGAAAAGGAGAGGCAAGAGTCATCAATAGGTATTGAGAGAGCATTTGACACGATTTAGCTTTCATTAATGATCAAAAAGGTATGAAGAAACATATTTTTGTGTAATAAAGGCTATATATAGCCCACAGCTAGTATTATACTCAAAATTATAATACTGATATTTCAAATAAACAGAAATGTCAATATTTCAGTACCTCTTCCTTTTGAATTTTGGGTCTTTTCCCTCTTTTCTTCCTTTGCTGTTTCTATAATGAAAAGGAATTGCACACAACTGGCTAAGATGTTCCCACAATTGGTTGTGGTTCTTGAGACATCCAGTAAGAGCTGGATCTTACTTTTATATGAGATTCAGGATTCAAAATTGCCAAGCCACTTGGATCACATGTGGGCAATACTAGACAATGCTTGAGGACACAGACTTGATTATAGGGCAGGGACAGTTCAGTGCCCTGAACTAGCCCTGGGCACCTGAAAGATTTATTTGTAAACTCAGGAATAAGAATTAGGTATTCACTATCCCCCTTATATTTAATTATTAGAGGTTTTAATTAGAGAAATTAGACAAAATAATCAAAAGGAATTTATATCAGAAAGAGATAAACTATAATTATTTGCAGATGATGTAAAAATATATGTGGAAAACGCTGAAGACTTCATTCAAAATCTCTTTAAGAAACAATTTCCTAGAATAAATTGACAATTTCAAAGTCTAGTATGTGTAAATCTATTGCTTTCCTCTGTGAAAATAATGAAGGGAAGGAGAAAAATTAATAAGAAATTTGAACACATTTACATTGTGCCCAAAATAATTAAATACTTATAAATTTAACAAGGCAATGAAAGACTTGGTATAACAGAAACAAGACACTGCTAAAAGACATAAAATAAGGAATTAAGAGATAAAAGGACTACCTTTTTCAGTTTTTGATGTGGATTTTGGTTTTGGGGCCACAAAGCTAGGAGTTTACTCCTGTTTCTGTGGTCAGGTAGGGGAAACCCCAGTGCTGGAAGGGGACCATCTGCAGCACCTGGGATCCAACAGAGGTCTGCATGTGCAAGGGAGTTGTCCTGACCCCTGTGCTATCTCTCTGCTTTGGTCCGTGGGCCTCTTTTCTTTCTTTTTTTCTTCCTTCCTTTTTTTCTTCCTTCCTTTCTTTCTTCCTTTCTTTCTTTCTTTCTTTCTTTCTTTCTTTCTTTCTTTCTTTCTTTCTTTCTTTCTTTCTTTCTTTCTTTCTTTCTTTCTTTCTTTCTTTCTTTCCTTCCTTCCTTCCTTCCTTCCTTCCTTCCTTCCTTCCTTCCTTCCTTCCTTCCTTCCTTCCTTCCTTCTTTCTTTCTTTCTTTCTTTCTTTCTTTCTTTCTTTCTTTCTTTCTTTCTTTCTTTCTTTCTTTCTTTCTTTCTTTCTTTCTCTCTTTCTTTCTCTCTTTCTTTCTCTCTCTCTCTCTTTCTTTCTTCGTTCTTTCTTTCTTTCTTTCTTTCTTTCTTTCTTTCTTTCTTTCTTTCTTTCTTTCTTTCTTTCTTTCTTTCTTTCTTTCTTCTCTCTCTCTCTCTCTCTTTCTTTCTTTCTTTCTTTCTTTCTTTCTTTCTTTCTTTCTTTCTTTCTTTCTTCTTTCTCTCTTTCTTCTTTCTCTCTCTCTTTCTTTCTTTCTCTTCTTTCTTTCTTTCTTTCTTTCTTTCTTTCTTTCTTTCTTTCTTTCTTTCTTTCTTTCTTTCTTTCTTTCTTTCTTTCTTTCTTTCTTTCTTTCTCTCTTTCTTTCTTTCTTTCTTTTTTTCTTTCTTTCTTTCCTTCCTTCTTTCCTTCTTCCTTCCTTTTTTATCTATTCTTTCTTTTTTAATTTTACTATGTTTTTCTTTCTTCTTTTTTGTTTTTTTAAATTTTTTTTGATTTTTTAATTGAATAACTGTGAGATACAGTTACAAAGCTTTCATGATTGAGTTTCTGTCATACAATGATCAAACACCCAACCCTCTACCAGTGCACATTTTCCACCACCAATGTCCCCAGTATCCCTCCTGCCACCCTTACCCCATCCCACCCCCTGTGTAGCAGGCACATTCCCTCTTACTCTCTCTCTCCTTTTGGATGTTATGGTTTATAATACAAGTAGTAAGCGGCCATCTTGTTTGATCCAGAGTCTACGTTCAGCATGCATCTCCCATCCAGAGTGATCCCTCCAATCATCATTGACTTAGGGGTCTCCTCTCCATTCCAGCTGCCTTCGACCCAAGCACATGAGACAGGCTCCCAAACCAGACCATGGAGCAATCTTCCTGGTCTTTGTCTCTACTGTCCTTGGGTGTTAGACGTATGTTATTTTATATTCCATAAATGAGTGCAGTCATTCTATGTCTGTTCCTCTCTTCCTTTCATTTTTAAAAGATTTTTTATTAGTGAATCACCGTGAGGTACAGTTACAGATTTACATATGTTCGTGCTTGTGTTTCAGTCATACAATCTTTAGTACCCATCCCTCCACCAGTGTGTATTCTCCACCACCAATGATCCCAGTATCCCCCCTGCCCAACTCCCTGTGGCAGGGCATTTCCTTTTGTTCTCTCTCTCCTTTTGGATATTGTGGTTTGCAATAGATGTACTGAGTGGCCATTGTGTTCGATCTATAGTCTACTTTCAGCACACATCTCCCATCCCAAGCGGGTCCTCCAACCACACTTTACTTGGTGTTCCCTTCTCTATCTGAGCTGTCTTTTCCCCCAGCATGTGAGGCCGGCTTCCAAGCCACGGAGCAAACCTCCTGGTACTTATCTCTAATATTCTTGGGTGTTAGTCTCCCATTCTGTTATTTCATATTCCACAGATAAGTGTAATCTTTCTATGTCTGTCTTTCTCTTTCTAACTCATTTCACTTAGCATGATACTTTCAATCTTGATCCACTTATATGCAAAGTTCATGACTTCATCTTTTCTAACAGCTGCATAGTATTCCATTGTGTAGATATCCCAAAGTTTCTTTAACCAGTTATCTGTTCTAGGGCACTCGGGTGTTTTCCAGATTCTGGCTATTGTAAACAATGCTTCAAGTGCAGATGTCATTTCGACTATACATTTTTGCCTCTGTGAGATATATTCCCAGAAGTGGTATCGCTGGGTCAAATGGGAGCTCAGTTTCTAATTTTTTGAGAGTATTTCTCTTTCTGGCTCATTTCACTTAGCTTGATATTCTCTATGTCCATTCACTTATAAGAAAATTTCATGATTTCATCTTTTCTAACAGCTGCATAGTATTCCATTGTGTAGATGTACCATAGTTTCTTTATCCAGTCATCTATTCTCGGGCACTCGAGTTGTTTCCAGATTCTGGCCATTGTGAACAGTGACACAATAGACATACAAATGCAGATGTCATTTCTACTGTGCTTTTTTGCACCCCCGGAATATATTTCCAGAAATAGTATTCCTGGGTCATATGGAAGCTCAATGTCAATTATTTTGGAGGAATGTCCATATTGTTTCCCAAAAGGGCTGGACGAGTCAGCATTCCCACCAACAATGAATGAGAGTTCCTTCTCCCCACATCTGCGTCAGCACTGGTTGATCTTGTTCTTTTAGGTGTGTGCCAGTCTCTGTGGTGTAAGAGATATCTCATTGTTGCTTTGATTTTCATCATCTCCTTGATGATTAGTAATGTAAAGCATTTTTTCATTTGTACTTCTTTTTTGAGTAAGTTTCTGTTCATTTCTTCTCCCTATAGGGTTAGAAGTATTTTTCTTGTACAGTTCTACTAGAGTTTTGTATATCTTGGTTATTAACCCCTTATCTGATAAGTATTGGGTAAATAATTTTTCCCATTCTATGGGCCTTCTCTGTATTTTGGTCACTGTTTGAGGTGCAGAATCTTCTGAGTTTAATGTAATCAGATGCCTTTAGCTTCAATATCATGGAGGGTTCTGCCTACACTTTCCTCCATGTACCTTATGATTCAGGTCTGATATTGAGATCTTCAATCTATCTTGATCTGATGTTTGTGCTTGGCATTAGACAGAGGTCTGAGTTCATATTTTTGCATGTAGCTGTCCAGTTTTCCAAGCACCACTTGTTGAAGAGGTTTTCTTTGCTCCACTTCACATTTCTTGCTCCTTTTTCACAGATTAAGTGATCATATACTTGAGAGTCTGTGTCAGAATATTCAACTCTATTCCACTGGTATGCAAGTCTGTTTCTAGTCCAATATCATGCTGGTTTTATTACTACTGCTTTGTAGTACAGTTTGAAGTTCAGGAAGGTGATGCCACCCATCTTTGTCCCAAGGATTGCTTTAGCTATTCATGGGGGTTAATTGTTCCATATGAATTTCAAAGTTTTTTGTCTATTTCTTTGAAAAATGTCATAGGTATCCTTAATAGGGACTGCATTGAATCATGCTTTGGGGATTATTATCATTTTTACAATATTAATACCCCCGATCCATAAGCAGAGATGTGTCTTCATTTCCTAGTGTCCTCTTTTCTTTATTTCTTTTTTTTTTTGGTTGGTAATCAGGGATGACAATTTATTCAAGTCTCAAAGCATTAGAGAAATATAGAGAAATAGAAATATATAGTCTCAAAGCTACAGAGAAATCATGATGGTTGGGGGTAACAAATACACATAGGTGTGGTTGAACATTATCATAAGCAATGAACACATGTAAAGCCCTTTCTCCAGGGGAACCTCTTCTGGAAGAATAACTCAAATATAGAATCTCAGCCTTGGGGACTCAGCACTCTAGATCCCTACTAGGAGATCCATCCAAGAACAAAATTCCATCTAAGGGCATATTGCTTTCTTCTTTCCTTAGCTAGTAACACATTTAAACAGTCATCTTAAATTTTTTCTTTTTTTTGTATACTTTAAAAAAAATTTTATCTTATTGAATCACTGTGAAAAAAGTTACAAAGCTTTCAGGTTTAAGTCTCAGTCATATAATGATCAAACTCCCATCCCTTCACCATTGCACATGTTCTACCACCAAGAACCTCACCCCCTCCCACACCCATCTCCCCACTTGAGTGGCTAATGATCTTCACTTTATTCTCTCTATACTGTGAATACATTCAATATTTCAACAGAGAACTCACTGTTATTATTTGGAATTTTCCCCAATAATCAAACCTGCTGAAAAGGCATCATTTGATAATTTATTTTCCATTGTTAAGAATGAAGATTATATGAGCGGTTTTGGATTTTTGATATTTTAGCTCAGTTCACAGTCTAGATGCATTTCTATAAGAAGTTGCTGGGTGCCAAAATGGGTTAGTAGAACTGGACAACCACATGCAAAAGAATGGGCTTAGACCTCAACCTGACACCATGCACAAAAATCAGATCAAAATGGATTAAAGACCTCAACATCAGACCACAATCCATAAGGTACATCGAAGACAAGGTCAGCAAAACCCTTCGAGATATTGAAGCTAAAGGTATCTTCAAAGATGACATGGAACTAAGCAATCAAGTAGAAACAGAGATAAACAAATGGACTATATTAAACTAAGAAGCTTCTGCACCGCAAAAGACACAGAGACCAGAATACAAAGGCAATCTACAGAATGGGAAAGGATATTCACCCAATACCCATCCAATAAAGGATGATATCAAGGGTATATAAAGCACTGGTTGAACTCTACAAGACGAAAACATCCAACCCCATCAGAAAATTGGCTGAAGAAATGAACAGAAACTTTTCCAAGAAAGAGATACGAATGGCTTCTTTCATACATGAAAAAATACATGAAAAAATGCTCTGCATCACTAATCAGGGAGATGCAGATCAAAACAACCATGAGATACCACCTCACACCACAGAGAATGTCACACATCCAAAAGAACTAAAGCAATCGCTGTTGCAGAGGATGTGGGGAGAAAGGGACCCTTCTACACTGCTGGTGAGAATTCCGACTGGTTCAGCCCCTTTGGAAAACAATATGGATACTTCTAAAAAAATTAGAAATTGAGCTTCCATTTGATCCAGCAATACCACTTCTGGGAATATATCCCAGAGAAACAAAAAAGTATAGTCGAAATGACATCTGCACTTATATGTTCATCGCAGCACTGTTTACAATAGCCAGAACCTGGAAAAACCCCAGCGCCCAAGAGCAGATGACTGGTTAAAGAAACTTTGCTACATCTATACAATGGAATACTACGCAGCTGTTAGAAAAGATGAAATCATGAACTTTGCATATAAGTGGATCAACATGGAAAGTATCATGCTAAGTGAAATGAGCCAGAAAGAAGGGACAGACATAGAAAGATTGCACTCATCTGTGGAATGTAAAATAACAGAGTAGGAGACTAATACCCAAGAATAGTTGTATATAATACCAGGAGTTTGGCTCCATAGCTTGGAGGCTGGCCTCACACGCTGGGGAAAAGTCATCCCAGATAGAGAGGGGAACACCAAGTAATATGTGATTGGAGATCCCGCGCGGGGAGGGAGATGCATGCTGAAAGTAGACTAGAGACTGAACAATAATGGCCACTCAATACCCCTACTGCAAACCACAACACCCAAAAGGAGAGAGAGAGAACAAACTGGAATGCCCTGCCACAGAGGCGGGGTGGAGTGGGGGGATGGGATTGGGGGGTGGGAGGGATACTGGGTTCATTGGTGGTGGAGAATGGACACTGGTGGAGAGATGGGCTCTCGAACATTGCATGAGGGATAAACAAGCACGAAAATGTGTGAATCTGTAACTGTACCCTCACTGTGACTCACTAATTAAAAATAAATAAATTTAAAAAATGAATTAGTAGACCTCCCGAATCATAGTCTTTAGGGAGCAGAGGGGGCCATTTCGTGTGCGGCTGCTCCGGATCTCCCTCTTTTATTTCTTGAAGTAGTGTTTTGTAGTTTTCTTTGTATAGGTCCTTCATGTCATTAGTTAAGCTGATTCCAAAGTACTTTTTTAGGCTGTGAATAGGATATTTTAAAAATATGTCTTTCTTCTCTTTCATTAGTTGTATATAGGAAACCCATGGACTTTTGGGTACTGATTTTGTAACCTGCCACTTTAATGTATAAGTCTATTGTTTCTAGAAACTTTTTAAATAGTCTTTAGGATTTTCTAAGTATAGTGTCATGTCATCTGCAAATAGTGATAGCTTGAACTCTTCCTTTCCTATCTGGATGCCCTTGATATAATTTTCTTGCCTAACTGATAATGGCAAATACTTCTGGTACTATATTGAATAGAAGTGGTGAGAGTGGACAGCCTTGTCTTGCTCCTGATCTTAGAGGAAAGGCTCTCAGCTTTTTTCCCATTGAGAATAATGCTTGCTGTGGGCCTTGACTATACTGAGAAAAGTTCCTTCAACTCCCATTTTGTTGAGAGCTTTCATCATAAATGGATGCTGGTTCTTGTTAAATGCCATCTCTGCATCTATTGATATGATCATATGTTTTTTATCTTTCCTTTTATTGATATGGTGTATTGATTTTATCTTTACTTTTACTGATATGATGTACTATGTTGATGCAAGTCTGCTAGTGTTGAACTATCCTTGCATCCACCGGGATGAATTCTACTTGGTCATGGTGTATGATCTTTTTGATGAGTCATTTGATTCTATATGATGATGTTTTGTTGAGGATCTTTGTGTCTGTGTTCACCAGGGATATCAGCCTGTAATTTTCTTTTTTTGTGGTGTCTCTGTCTGCTTTGGTATGAGGGTGATATTTACATTATAGAAACTGTTTGAAGTATTTCTGTTTCTTCAATTTCCTGGAAAATCCTGAACCGGATTGGGAGTAGGTTCTCTTTAAAGGTTTGGAAAAATTCACTAGTAAATCTATCTGGGCCAGGGCTTTAGTTTTCTGAGAGACTTTTTATTACTATTTCAATTTCCTTGATGGTGATAGGTCTGTTCAGGCAGTCCAGGCTCTCTAGGTTCAGTTTTGGGAGATTATAGGAGTCCAGGAATTTATTAATTTCTTCAAGGCTCTCTTTTTTTGTGGCAGAAAGATTCTCAAAGTAATCTCTGATGATTCTTTGAATTTCCTTAGTTTCTGTTGTGATGTCCCCATTTTCATTTCTGATTCTTTTTATTAGGGGTCTTTGTCTCTCTTTGTGAGTCTTGCTAGTGGTTTGCCTATCTTGTTTATTTTTTCAAAGAACCAGCTCTTGGTTTCATTCATCTTTTGGATTATTTTCTGGGTTTCCACGTCATTAATTTCTGCTCTAAGTTTTATTATTTCTTTCCTCCTGCCTGGTTTGGGCTCCTTTTGCTAGTCATTTTCCAAGATCTTAAGCTGTGAGGTTAAGTTACTTATATCGGCTTGCTCATCCTCCAGAGGAATGCTTGTAGAGCTAAAAACTTTCCTCTTAACATTGCTTTTGATATGTCCCATAAATTCTGGTAACTTGTGTCTTCATTCTCATTTGTTTTCAGGAATCCTTTTGATTTCCTCTTTGATTTCCTTTCTAAGCCACTTGTTGCTCAGCAGTGAGCTGTTTAATTTCCAGGTGTTCAATTTGAATTTCTGTTTATGTATGTGCTTCACTTCTATTTTCAGTGCATCATGGTTCTGAAAATATCATTGATACAATCTCTATCTTCCTAATTTTATGGAGGTATCTTTTGTGGCCCATTATGTGGTCTGTCTTGGAGAATGTGCCATGTGCACTTGAGTAGAATGTGTATTTCAGCTTTGGGAGGATAAAATGTCCTATTTTATATATACATATATATATGTATATACATATATATGTATATACATACATATATATATATAACAACCCCTTTTTTCCATTTCTTCCCTCAGATAAAGTATGTCTTTGCTAAGCTTGAGTCTGGTTGATCTATGGAGAAGTGATAAAGCAGTGTTGAAATCTCCAACTATTATTGTGTTGTTATAAATGTCTTTCTTAAAGTCTATGAGCAGTTGTTTTAAGTATTTTGCTGGTCCCTCATTAGGTGAATATACATTTAAGAGTGTGAATATTTCCTGATCCTTTGATTATTATGAAATGACCTTCACTCTCTCTTGTATCTTTCTTCAGTCTGAACTATATGTGGTCTGATAGTATATGACCACTACAATTTTTTTGAGGGAGTTTTTTGCTTGTAGAAAAAGCTTTTGACTTTGAGTCTGTGTTTTCTCTGACTATTCAGGTGTGTTTCTTGTAGGCAGAAGAGTGTTGGGTTCAATTTTCAGATCCATTCTGTCACTCTTTGTCTTTTAATTGGTGCTTTTAGCACATTGACATTGAGAGAGATTATTGTTAAGGGGTTTTGTCCCATGTTTCTGTAGTAGTTTTGTGTGTCTGGGAGGGCTTGTCTAGTATAAAGTTGCCCATTTGGGTTTTCCTGCAGCCATGGTTTTTGATTCCATGATGTTTCCAAGTTGTTTGTCTGTGAAGCTGTGTGTTGGACCTTCAAGTATGAATCAGAGTCTAGCTGGGAGACTATTCTTGGTGAGTCATTCATTTCATTGGGTTTTTTCACTGTGTATTTACTAAATAAAATACAAAAGGGCCTTGCACGGTTGCTCTCTCTCGCCACCACCTGCATTCGGTAGTCTCACGTCGCTTCACCCATCCCGAGGAGGTCTATGGTGATGGGCAGGCGAAGGAAGGAAAGAGGGCCAGGCTGGTTGGTGTGAGTTGCAGTTTATTCCATTCCCACCTCCATGTTCCTCTGATTCTCCTCCTGCTTTTTCCTCCCCCATGCTACTTCATTCTCCTTCTGGATCTTACTTCATTCTCCTTCTCGCTTCCCCCAGCCCATTCGTACAGCCTAGTTAAATCCCAAAGCATGAGAGGTTGGGGAATAATTACACATAGGTGTGGTCATACAATCAACAGACATAAAGTCCTTCCCTCAGGGGAAGCTTCTTCTAAGACAGATTCTCATTCAGTAAGATGACCCACCCAGGAGCAGAATCCATGGGTGTGTTTCTCTTTTCCTTGTCCAAGAAATAGATAAACATTCATAATATTTATCATTTTGTATTGATACAGTAAGAGATACATTAAGTTTATAGGATTGCTCTCTTGGGGCTATCTCGCTATAGATCTCAGACTACAGTGCTCAGGACAGATTAGTCTTTTCTAACTCTAGCAGGGTCCTAATCCAGCTGTTACTCTTTGGACCATTACAGCATTTGTCCATGACCATGCTAAAGAGACCATGCTTAACTTTTAGTTAAGTATTTAGTTAAGTATTATGGTGCTTTGGCCTGGCCCATTTCAATGCCAGGGTGGCTGACAGCTTGCCCTGGGGCCATTCAGTCCCTCATCAGGACCCTGCTTTTGGGGTGCTAGGAACTAAGGGAAACTGAGGCTTAAGTCGAGAAAGCACATGCCAGGGAGTGAATATTATTCAGAGTTAATTAACTCCCAAGTTACAAAAGCATAATATTAACTGTCTTCCTGTGTCTATACAAAAAGGATATTGCTTTTAAGTAAATTATGTAAGGCATAAGGAGAGGAGAAAACCATATTTCACTTATGAATACAAGTCAAGTGTCCTTAGAAGGATCTGACCTTACAAGTTAACAGAGTCTGATTAGGGGAAAAGGTGATAGACCGGTTGGGGAAGAGAGCACAGAGAAGAGTTTACAGATAAACAAAGGAATGGGGGTGACTCGGGAGCACTGTTATGGGTGTAACCCGATAAACCTAAGCTCCCTGTGGCAAGGGAGAAACAACAAACCAACATTATCCTACATTTCACTATATCCCTCAGTGTCTTTGGGCCAGGAGAGTTTTGTCAGGTAAGTCTGCTTAAGTATATTCCCTTATAAGCAATTTCCTTCTTTGATCTTGCTGCTTTCAGAATTTTATCTCTTCTATGGTTTTCGTCATTCTGATAAGGATGTGTCTTGGAGTATTTTTATTTGGATTTCTTTTAGCTGGTACCCCTTGGGCCTCCTGAATCTGAGTACATGTGCTCTTCAGCTCTTGGAATATCTCAGCAATTATGTCTTTGACAGTTGCTTCTTCATCAGGGTTTTCTTCCTGTCCCTATGGGTCTCCAATGAGTCTTACATTATTCCTCTTGGCTTCATTCCAGTTTGTTTTCTTTCTTCTTCTTTTTATTGAATCACCATGAACAACACTTACATAGCTTTCATATTTGAGTTTCAGTCATACAATGATCAAACACCCATCCCTCCACCAGTGTACATTTTCTACCACCAATGTCCCCAGTATCCCTTCCCCCACTAACCGTGTGTCTCCCACCACTCCGCATGTGGCAGACAGTTTCCCAGTTTCCCTCTTACTCTCTCTCTCTCTCTCTCTCTCTCTCTCTCTCTCTCTCTCTCTCTCTCTCTCTCTCTCCTTATGGGTATTATGGTTTGCAACATAGATAATGAAAGGTCCTCATGTTTCGTCCTTTATCTACTTTCAGCACACATTTCCCATCCCGAGGGATCCCTTCTACCATCACTGACTTAGTGATCTCTTCTCTATTCCAGTTGCCCTCTCCCCAAGGCAGGCTTCCAACCATGGAGCAATATTCCCGGCCCTGTCTCTACTGTCCTTGGGTGTTAGTCTCATATTATGATATTTTATATTCCACAAATGAGTGCAGTCATTCTATGTCTGTTCCTCTTTTCCTGACTCACTTCACTTAGTCCTATGTCCATCCATTTAAAGCAAATATACTCTATGTCCATCCATTTATAAGCAAATCATGACTTCATATTTTCTAACAACTGTGTAGATGTACCAAATTTTTTATAGCTAGTCATCTGTTCTTGGGTACTCAGGTGTTTCCAGTTTCTGGCTATTGTGAACAGTGCTGCAATGAACATACAGGTGCATATGTCATTTCTACTGTGCTCTTTTGCACCCTCTGGATATATTCCCAGAAGTGGTATTGTTGGGTCATATGGAAGCTAAATTTCTATTCTATAAGTAATGCCCATATTGTTTTCCAAAATGGCTGTACCAGTTGGCATTCCCACCAACAATGAAAGAGAGTTCCTTTCTCCCCATATCCACGCCAACACTGGTTGCTCTTTTTGATGTGGGCCAGTCTCTGTGATATGAGATGATATCTCATTGTTGTTTTGATTTGCATCTCCCTGATAATTAGCAATGTAGAGTAGTTTTGCATGTGCCTTTGCCCATTTGTATTTCTTTTTTGTGGAAGCTTCTGTTCATTTCTTCTCCCCATATTTTGATGGGGTTGGAGGTTTTTTTCTTGTTCAATTCAACTAATGTCTTGTATATCCTGGATATTAACCCCTTATCAGGTGGGTATTGGGTAAATATTCTTTCCCATTCTGTGGGCTCTCTCTGTATTTTAGTCACTGTTTCTTTTGAGGTGCAGAAGTTTCTTAGTTTAACTTAGTCCCATGTGTTTATGTTTGTTTCCACTTGCTTGGTCAGTGGTGTTTCATCTTTAAAGATGCTTTTAGATTCAATGTCATAGAGGGGTGTGCCTACATTTTCCTCCATGTACCTTATGGATACAGGTCTTATATTAAAATCTTTAATCTTTGATCTGACTTTTGTGCTTGGCTCCAACGCCGGCCCTAACAGTAGCTTTTGATCTCTTTTAAGATTTATGGGTCTCTGAAATAAGGCCAATAAATGAGCTTGGATAGCTGAGCCAGAGGTGGTTTGTGGGTGTGGCTCCCACATACCTAACTTTTGGCCATTTACTTTCTTGGTAAACTTGGCCTCAAGTTGTTGGGGTCTGGTCAAAGGCACAGCAGCAATTTTGGGCTATCTGAAAGTCTGAAGGCACCATCATGCTGATCCACTCACCCCACAGGTACAGGTTGACCTGCTGGCAGCGCCATACCGCACTGCATTTCTTCTTTGAGCTCCTTATGCATCTTTTACTGCTCCACTCTAAACTCCTTATCTGAGAGGTTATATCATTCATTATTACTGTTTAACTTATCTGGGTTAGTGACTTCACTTATTAAGCCTGGTTTGAGTTTCTGCATTGTTTTACCATTGTGACTTTTGCATTTTGTAGTTTTTTCCCTATGTGTTGCTGTATGTTTTGGCCCCTGCAGTTGGGCTGTCTTTGTGTGTTACTATAGGTTATGGAGAGGTAAAGAATTGTGAGGCCAAGTTAACTAGTACCTGAAATGTAGGGTACAGATGGAGTAATTTCTTTGTGCAGACATTATTGTGTCTTCATGGTTTGGGGGTTAGAGATCTTAAAGTTATGCCATGAGGGGTGGATCTGGGGGTGACACTGTGGGTCCACACTTCTGGTTTGAAAAGTTGGGGGCACCATCTGTCAGAGGAGGGAAGTTCCCCAGTGAGATGCTGGGAGGCAGAGCTTCCCTTTTGGCGGGGGGCTGGGCTTTAGGCCAGGGGATGGGAATCTCTGGCTGCTGGAGTCCACACACACACACCTGGTAGGAATAGTTAGATCCTCTTTTACTTTTGTCTTCAAAATTTTATTTTATTAAAATACTATGAATTACAAAGTTATTCATAGTTGGAATAACTATGGCCCATCACCAATCCCCCACGAGTGCCAATTTCCCTCAACCGGTGATTCCAGATTCAACCCACCTAGCCCCAGACTACCATCTTGACAGGCACCTTTTAAATCTGGTTATTAAAGCTTGGGTCTGGTGATTTCAGTGTTGGTGACTCTGTAGTTTGGATATTTAGCTCTATCCTCTATCATTCTTTGACACCAACAATGTACCTGAGTCCCCTTGACCCCTGACCCCACTGTTTCTCATCTATCTCTTCTCTCTTTCTTCTTTGATTTCTTTCATTATCCTCCCTGTACTCTGGGGCCAAGGATGATCTAGACATCTCCCTCATCCATTGCTGGCAGAATGCTGTCTGATTGAACACCCATAGAAAACAGTAAGGAAAGGTCTCAGTAAACTTAAAATTGAGCTACTCTACAAACCAGCAATTCCACTTTTGGGTATCTATTCCCAGGACAGAAAAACTTTCATTCAGAAGGATGTATGTGCACCACTCTTTGTTACAGCAGTCAGAACAATAGCTAAGATTCAGCAGAATCAACCTAGATGTCCAACAACAGGTGGGGGATCATGAAGATGTGGTATATTGTCTATAAAGGCCCACTTAGCAATTTACAAGCTTTGGTGAGAGGGCCTGGAGGGTGGACAGTTCAATGCCTCTTAGCCCAGCATTGACCTGAAGGTCAATATCTTGGATCCCCCTCCATTAAGTAGGTGTCTAGAGAGTTTAGATTTTCTGCTATGTAAACTTGACATCTGGCCAGCTTATGAAGTTAGCCTTTAACAAATTCTGAGCATTGTTTCTGCAATTTAGGGCTGATATTTTGTATCTTCTTTCTTCCTCTTCTTCAGCCCCACATCCCCTTTATAGCAGTATAACAAAGATCCCATATTCTAGAATAACTCAAACTTGCGCTTTTGTATTTCTTCACTTTTTTAAGTGTTCTGGAAAATAATAGATAGTGCCTAGCCACCTCTTTCTGAAAGATCACTACATGAAGAGAATACATTTAAAGCATGTTGATGTACAGAAAACCAGTGTAACTGCATTTTTATGTCTCCTTCAGATCCCGTGGTGTCCAGATATCTGGTAAAGTTATTCTAGGTGTTTATTTTCTTCTAAATTTCTAAAATCCTATTTTAATTTGAGTATCATGGTTAAAAAGTGTTATTATTTATGGTTTTTTATATATGAGATGATTGTACCTTCATCATCACCGAAGTGTCCAAGACCCCCTACTGCTGTTCTTGCTTCTCTTCTAACCTGCCTCTTCTTTCTCCCCTGTCCTCACTATGTGGTTACCTCCGTCATATAACCTAAATCCAAGGATTTGCCATTTTTTGATATATTCTATTCCGTGTTTGCTCCTTTGTATACCATAGATGAGTGGGATTATTCTGTATTTTCCTTCCCCTTCTGATTAATTCATTTCATTGGATGCACTTCAGTTACATTCAAGTTACGGCAAACTGCAGGATTTCAATGTGGGTGTTTCTGGAGAGAGTTTTGGATGGGATTAAAATAAAAATCAGTAGATTGAAGAAAACAGATGTTCCTTCCTAAAATGGATGTGTGTTCATCTACTGAAGACCCAGTAGAACAAAAAGACTGTCCTCCCCTGTGCAAAAGATAATTATTTCTGTCTGATGGATATCCCTCGGATATTGGCTTCTTCCTGGCTTTGGATTGGAACTAAAAACATTGGTTCTTCCTGAGCCTCGAAACTGCTGATCTTTGGTCTGGAATTATTAAATTGGCTCTCTTGATTCTCACATCTTTAGACTCATACTGGAACTCAGACCCCAAGCTGGGTATCCATCTTAGGGATTCAACATAAAGATCTTAAGACATGCCAGCATGCAAAATCACATGAACCAATTTCTTTTTAAAAAACTTTTTTTAAATTGATTCACTGTGAGGTACAGTAACAAAGCTTTCATGTTTGAGTCATCAAACACCCATCCCTTCACCAGTGCATGTTTTCCACCACCAAAATCCCCAGTACCCCTCTCCCCCATTCCACACTTCACCCTGCCTGTGTGGCAGACAAGTTGCACAATTTATTTTTGATACTTCTAGACCAGTCCCACCACCACTCATACCTGTTGAAAAGGCAGTGCTACTGGTGAAGGGATGGGTGTTCAAGAATTGTATAACTGAGACTTAAACCTGAAAGCTTTGTAACTTTCCACATGGTGATTCAATAAAAGAATAAATAAATTTTTAAAAAAGCAGTGTTAGACAATGTGTTTGTATCACTTGTTATGGATATAATATAATGTCGCATGACTGTAAGAGTGGCTGCGTGTTCTAGGAATTCTAAAATTTTAATAATTAGGGTCTGGAGAGATGGCTGCAGCAAGCTGCTCAGGTCCGAGATTCGTTTTTGTGTCTCTGCATTGTGGCCGTGTGGGAGCTTAAGTAGATGGTGGCCTGATGTGGTGTCATCTCGGAGTCCCATCAAGGCGGGGGAAGGAGAAGGGCCGACTCCTCCACTGTCCCAAGAGGCCTGGCATCTGCCGCCACCACCACTCGTACCTGGAGCTTGTTGCTGACTTCTAGGAAATGGCAACCACCAGGGCTCCTAGAGGGCAGGCGGAGGGATGGCACCTGCCCCCATCTAGAGTTGCCCAGTAGAAATGGCCTATTGTAAAGTCTGGGGCCATTTCTGCAGCAGTTGCTCAGGTCCGATGTTCGTTTGTGTGTCTCATATTAACAAATTTCTTAATAAATCTCATGAATCTATTTACATGACAACAAAAATTTATTGTTTCTATTCCTTTGGAGCACCTGATTTGCCAGTAGCCCCAACAAGGATTGTATATACTAGCTCTTTTTCTCTGGTTTCTGGTTATCATAACGTTCTTTTCACTTATTCATCTATTAGCACAACTATTGTTCACCAAGCTTTACTATTGACAATATTATATTGGATATAAACAACTAATAAATTTCTGCCTTCACAGAATTTTTAATCTGTCTATATCACAGCCATTGCCACCTACACTGCATAGTTTATAATCACAACACTAAAGGGCATATAATACATTCATTCATTTGACACATTTATTTATCTTGGCTTATTTAACCAAGACACATTTATTTAACAAGGTTGATCTTGGCTTCCCTGGCATCATTAGGCCCTATATTTAGGGGTTGGCTGGTTAGACTAGCTTGGTTGAGTAGCTCTGCTTTGTGATATGGACCCAGCCAGGTTTGATCTGAGGATTTGGCTTAAGTCTGTTCTATATGTGGTCCATCACACATATTCAGCTCGGATTGAAGAGGAAGCAGCCATACCAAGGAGCGTCCCACTAGCATAGTGAAGAGTTAGGGTCATGAATACAATCTACTACACTAGTTTTATCTTTCAGAGGACATCCTAAGACTCAGGCAAAAAACCTCTACCTGAAGAATCTAAGCATTAGCAAGTGACTATCTTGGGTAATGGGGTATGTGTAGCATAAGAGACAGTTTCAGAATCATGGACCTGTTGCTGAGAATGGCTGTAGGGGAGTCATGGGGGAAGCCTTCAGGACAAAGGTAGTAAGGAGAAGAATAGTAAAACTCAAGGGAGTGGAAAAACTGATCCCAGCTAGTAACAAGGGAAGCTGGATTCTGCTGTGAATGCATATGTGTGCACACCTGAGTCTGTGATGAGGAGGGCGCTTGAGGAAGTGAATTGAGAGGGACACCCCATAATGTCAATTTTGGAACAAAATCTGTGAAGAAGAAAATGGTAAATTCCCATTCCTTCCATCCTTCTTGTATGTCAGAATGATTTTACTTACTAATTAATTTGACCCAGGTGTGTGTAATCCTATCAACGGCCAACATCCAGAGACTTAAAAGCAAGCTACCGGAAGCGATATCTTATAACCTACTTCTCCCTCTGGGAAGAAACTAACAAGTTTCTCTGGGAGAAACTAGCAAGCTACTGAGAGTTTCCTGCCCACATGGGAGAACTTCTCAAGCTTCCCATGGTGTATTCATATGCCAAAGCCAGTAACAAGCTGGGTTTCATTCCCCTGACCCTGAAAGAACCTCCAATGCGGCATCGTTGGGAAGGCTGAGTAGAGAGAGGCTTCTAAAACCTCAGGGATAGGATAAATGGAGAGGTTACTGAGACCGCTCGAGAAATTCGACGATCAACGGGATTTCGTTATACGTGAATGCCCTACCTATGGTTCTACCTATGGGTTATTGCTGTATAGGGAGAATTCTTGAGTTTCAAATAGTCTAGATAAAAATACTTAATATCTTTTCCAAGAGCATTCTCTGTCTATATAGTAAGGGAAAGGTTGAAGCTTCATAATGGCATTTAACAATGATGGTCTCATTCCCCTGACCCTGAAAGAGCCTCCAGTGCGGCACCATTGGGAAAGACGAGTAAAGAGAGGCTTCTAAAACCTCAGGGCTAGGACGAATGGAGATGTTACTGAGACCGTTTGAGAAATTTGACAATCAACGGGATGATGATGATGATGATGATGATGATGATGATGATGATGATGATGATGAATTGTGTAACTATTTTGTATTTATCAAAGTATTGATTGTAGGACATTAGATGTATTTTTCCATGCTTCCCTTCTGAATATAGACTATTGCTTCAAAGTGGAGGAGCAGGCTGGCAGAAGTGTGGGGAACTCACTGGTTTTCATGACCTCAGTTTTCAGTGATCCTCAACCTTTCCGAGATCCTCAGCCCTGATCTTGCATCAGTATCAACCTGGGAACGTTTGTCTCCCAGTGTCTGAAGCAACCAATTAAATGTGAACCCTCAGGGGGGAATCAAGGCACTCTTGCTTTGGAAAGTTCACTGGACATTCTTTTAAGTGGATCTTTGCTTCATTCTTGGAGAGTTCAGCCTCTTCCAGGCCTGTCACCTCGATTAGCAGCCTGGGTATGGCTCTATCAGACAGGTGGTGGCCTTGCCGCCGTTGTCCCACCCTCGGTGTTTCTGTTTGCAGCCCACATTTGTTTCTTTTACTAATCCTTTCAACTTTTCCCCTATCATCCAGACATGTTAAGAAATCTCAAGAGCTGCTAGAGCTTATCGTGTACAGTTAATTTTGTTGTTACTGTTTTCTTTTTCTTAAGAAAAAATCGCCAAAGTTCTTGAGTGCTATTTCCAGCAGTGCTCAGGGGACTGAATGATGCAGGGGATCAAAACCAGGCTTCCCGCATGCAAAATGTGTGCTCTAGTCAGATGAGCTAGCTCCCAGGCCCTGTTACAGCATTTATCTTTTAAAATTTATTGATACTTCTTATAGAAATGCATCTAGACTGAACTGAGCTACAACCCATGCCTCCCAGGGAGGAGAAAGTTTTGTCTCTCTCGACCCTTTCGAGGTGGCAACAGCAGAGGCGGTGGGGCCCACATGGCGACCGCCATCTTCTAGAACCCACTACCCAGAGGTACGAGCTTGCAGTGACATGGTGCTCAGGAGATCTTGGGATGGGGGTGTTACCGGCACACTCTCTGCCCAGACGAGATCCGGAGCAGCCACACACGGAACTGTGAACTGAGCTAAAATATTAGAATTCAAAAGAGCTCATATATTCTTCATTCTCAGCAATAGAAAACAAATTATCAAATGATGCCTTTTCAGCAGGTTTGATTGTTGGGGGAAAATTCTAAGTAATAGTAGTTTTCTGTTGAAATATTGAATGCATTCAAAGTATAGAGAGAATAAAGTGAAGATCCTTAAAAAAATTCATTGATATAAGTTTTGAAGGACCACAAAAGGGTAAGGAGGCAAAAAGTATGTGCTCAACTTAACATCTTAGACTGCAAAAGCTCAGAATATTAAAAAATACTTTAACAGTTTTTTAAGAGTAATCTGTGTCTCAGTGATTCATAGTCAGGAGCATGCTTTATACATTGGGAAATGATATCATCAGGTTTTTCCTAATCAACATATAATCACTTCACTTGTATCACTTGTAGTCCCGTTGATCTTAGATTTGCTCGAGCGGGCGCCAGTAACGTCTCCATTTGTCCCTGTCCCGACCTAATGCAGCCCAATGATATCTGCTTGCTCCAGGAACAGGAAGAGCCTCAGATTGTTCATTCAGGGATTTGACAAAGAAATCTGACCATCTAGTTGGTGGGCGGCCATGAGGTCTTCTGACGTCCTCTGGAATCCAGTTGGTAACAGCTCTAGTCCAGCAGTTGTCTCTGAATCGCATTACATGACTGGCCCATCTGATTTTTGATGCCTTGGCAAATGAGACAGCATCCCTGATTTTTGACCATCGACGGAAGTCAGAACTCTGGATTCCTTCTCTCACTTGAGTGAGACATGATATTCCTAGCATAGCTCTTTTGATTCCTCTTTGGGATACTCTAATAGCATTCTCATCCTGTTTGCGTAGGGCCCAGGTCTCTGAGGCATATGTTAGTGCAGGAAGAACAGTGGAATCGAAAAGATGTGCCCAGAGTCGGAGGTTCTCTGTTCTCTTAATCACTTCTTCGACGCTCTTGAGTGCATTTCACGCTGCTCTCTTCCTCCTGTGCAGTTCTGGCACCAAGTTGTTCCTCATGTTGATTTCTCGACCCAGGTACACATAGTTGCTGCATTTGGAGATGTTCATTCCATTGAGAGCAAATGGAGCTTTAGGGACCAGTTCATTTTTCATGAACATCGTCTTGTTGAGATTCAGCTGCAATCCGACCTTTCCACATCTGTGGTCGAAGTTGGCCAGCATTTGTGCTGCTTGGTTAATGTTTAGTGTTATGAGAACGATGTCATCAGCGAAGCGAAGGTGGTGTAAATGAAACCATCTATCTTCACTCCCATTCCTTCCCATTCCAGTCATCACATGATTTTCTTGAGGGCGGCACTGAAGAGTTTCGGTGAAATGGCATCACCCTGCCACACCCCTCTCTTTACATCAATGATCACTTCCTTGTAGAATGATGAGATCCTGGTGGTGAATCCACAATACAGCTCGCAGAGGATTTTGATATACTGAGTTTGAATGCCCTGTTTGACCAGGGCTTCAATGACTGCCTCAGTCTCAACAGAATCAAAGGCTTTCATTAAGGAGATGAATGTTAGACAGAGCGGCATCTTGAACTCTCGTGAAACTTCAATGAGTTTGGTCACTATGTGGATATGGTCTATCATGCTGAATCCCCTTCGGAACCTGGCTTGCTCGCATGGTTGTCCTTCCTGTAGTGTTCTGCCTATTCTATTCAGAATGACACAAGTGAACAACTTGTAGACAACAGACAGCAGGTAGATTGAGCGATAGTTGCCGATGTTGTGGATGTCTCCCTTCTTGTACAACAGAATGGTCCTACTGGTTTTCCACTGAGACAGAACCTTGCATTCAGACAGGTAGCGTGTGAAGAGTCGAGCCAGTGTATTGATGAGTACTGGGGGCAGATTCTTCAGGTGTTTGGGTCTGACCTTGTCCGGACCAGGTGCTGTATGAGTCTTTACCAACGAAATGGTGTGTTGGATTTCAGAAGGGAGAATGTTGGGAATGACATATTGATCTTGTGGAATTTGGTATGTGGGCAGGTGGACATGGCTATCAAAGAAATCCGAGTAGAAGTAGTGAATAATCCTCTCCATCGCCCTTCTGGAAGATGTGATAGATCCATTGGGACGTTCGGAGGGCAGTCATCTTGGTCTTGTAGTTGGTGAAAGACAGGCGAGCATTGCAAATACTTTTCCCGGCTTCTGCTGCACTGGCCAACACTGCTCTCTTCTCTCTTTGAGGTCTTCCTTTATCGCATCTCTGCACAGCTTTGTGAGCTTGGACGTTAGCTTGTGGTTGCCTGAGGCTCTCGCCAAACCACGTTGATGAATGAGCTCCAGAGTTTCCGAAGACAGGCGTCTATTTGTGGCTTTCTCACTCTCAGCATTCTTCGCACAGACATGGAGGTGCTGAACCAGTTGATCGTATTCCTTGTCGATGTTGTCAAGGACGGCATCTTCCCACGTTGCTGCAGTAGTGCCAAAGAGCTCCCAGTTGGTGGTCATTCTGGGAGTTGCCTTCTTAGACTTAAATTTTGCAGACTTTTCTCCCTGCTTTGTGAAGTAGAATTTTGCACGAAGAAGACGGTGGTCCGATCCCGTTTGGAATTTTGGGACAACAGCGACATCGGTCAGGCAAAACTTTCGATTGAATATGATGTGGTCAATTTCATTGTGGAACTGCCCACCGGGAGACTCCCATGTCCAGCGTTTACATTTGGCCTTCTGGAACTGTGAGTTATAATATAATATTATATTTTATCTAATATAATATTAGATAAAAGTAAGGTAAAGCTAATAAGGATTTGGTATACATTATGAAACGATCACCACACTGTGCTTAAGTTTGACTGTGGCAGTGCTCTAGGGAATCTTATGTAGTGGCCAGGATCTGAACTAGGGTCTATGACATACAAGGCAAGTGCCTTATCTCCTACACGGGCTCTCTGGGTATTTTACTTTGTTGTCTACCCTACTTTATTCTCTGATTTTTCCAGCTACACAAAACACAGGAAACAGTCTGCATTTTTCAAAGAAATGTAATGGGTAAATGCAAATGCAAGAAGTGGTTTCTTAATGGCAGGACCCAAATGTTTTTTTCTTGTTTTAAGTTATGCTTCGCCATGCACTAGTTCTGTTGGTAATGTAACTTCTTTCTGTCACAATCAAACCTGAACAGATGTTTTTACCTTCTTGGTTGGTGATCACTGGCATATATTGTTTACTCCAATATTTGCTTTTGTTTCGGTTATTCTAAAACAGTCTTTTTTTTTCAGCCCACACCATTTTGAAGAAAATGTCCAGAACAAACTCAAGGGTATCTATAATAAACATTCACATTTCATGAATCACCAGCTGTTGCTCCTGGGTGATCAGTTGATAAGAGTAGATACAATTTCATAAGAGAAATATGCTAAGAGATTTTACCCATTGCTAACTGGCATCCAGTCTATTCTCTGAGCCAGGATAGTGAGGAAGGATTTGGGATTTTCTCAGAGCAGCCAATGATTCCTTTTCCTTTGCCATCATCCTTATACATTTTTTGTTATCTGGTTTAATACTGTGTAGTGTTTCAGCCCAAAGACATTGGGGAAACATTTTGCATGAACGTTTGTGCGGTCAGAGGCGCTGGGACAAGGAACATGGAAGAAATGTGTTTCATGGAGGGTCTAGGTTCTCTCTGACTCTTAGACAAAGGTAGTCTCCTTTTATTACCATTCTATAATTCATAGGGCTCAATACAGTAAAGTCATTAAAAATTTATGGGAAGATCATGCAAAGTTCTTTTGTGTAGAGGAAAACAGTGTAGGATCTGCATAGTGACAACAAACAGGCTTACTATCTAAGATCTGCATACTGACAACAAACAGGCTTAGTACCTAAGATCTCCATACTGAGGACAAACAGGCTTAAGCAGAACCGGGGATCTGTGAGAAAAGGAAGACTGACTATATTGTTATAATTTAGGAAATTATTTACTAAGGCAGCCAAAAGAATATGTTCAACCTCATCCAAACCACTGGGCTCATCCTGGTAGCTCAGTCCAGCCCCAACAGAAACAAGTGCTAGTTTGACTTCTGGTGGCCCCTTTGTGGCTGTGTGTGTTGGTACCTCAACCTGTCCCTCTGAAGCATGGAAAGGGGACTTCCATCTTTGACATCAAAGTGAGCTGATGCATGACACATAGTAATGGCCAGTACTGCAGGTAGAATAACGAGAGGAGTGACCGAAGGAGATGAAAGTATGACAATTGTCTGTTGGTTTTGGAAGCTAGTACTTCCTTCCCGTCCCTCCCCTTCCTCCCTTCCCCTTCCCCTCCCCTCCCCTCCCTCCCTTCCCCTCCCTCCCCTCCCC